>NC_084613.1:52562949-52717949 GCF_033978795.1 Nerophis ophidion
TTTTTAGTTAGAATATGTTCCCTTAGTGTCCCAATAACTGTAAATTAAGTCTTTGTTACTTAGAATATGTTCCTCTAGTGTCCAAATAACTCTAAATTAAGTGTTTGTTACTTAGAATATGTTCCCCTAGTGTCCAAATAACTCTAAATTATTAAGTCTTTGTTACTTAGACTATGTTCCCCATACTAAAGTGTTAACAAAACATATAACTTTGACTTGAATTAGAAAAAAAAATGACATTTTATTTTTCAATAAAGAAGGGATCGGTGAATCAGCATATCAAACTGGTGGGGTTCGGTACCTCCAACAAGGTTAAGAACCACTGCCTTAGTGTGACGTGTATGGCTGTTGAACAAGTACGTCTTGCAGCCACTGACGTCGTTCTGCTCGAGTCTCACACAACAAGATACATTGCCGGCACATTGGCTGTGTGATATAAAAACCTGTGCGATGACGTGTAGTGGAGCAGTAGTCTTCTATTAGGGGTGCGCGGACCCCTGGAGGTATTTGAAGGTATGCCAAGGGACAAGTGAGATCTATCAAAAACATTCTAAAAAACAACAGCAATTCATAAATCCTTTATACATATTTTTATTGAATAATACTTCAATGAAGTATGAATATAAGTTCATAACATGTGGAAAAATAAAACAGCAATCTAACATTCAGTGTTTACAGCTAGACTTTTTGTGGACATGTTCCATAAATATTGATGTTAAAGATTTCTTTTTTTTTGTGAAAAAATGTTTAGAATTAAGTTCATGAATCCAGATGGATCTCTATTACAATCTCCTAAGAGGAAACTTTAAGTTGATGATTACTTCTATGTGTAGAAATCTTTAATCATAATTGAATCACTTGTTTATTATTCAACAAGTTTTTTACTTATTTTTATATCATTTTTTCCAAATAGTTGAAGAAAGACCACTACAAATGAGCAATATTTCGACTTAGTGCTGTATTTTACTTCTTTATCTATTTTTTTCACCCAAAAATACTTTGCTCTGATTAGGGTGTACTTGAATGAAAAAAAATGTTCACAGGGGGTGCATCACTGTAAAAAGGTTGAGAACCACTGTTGTAGAGGACGTTAAAGGCAGTGCAGTCACAGCAGCCCTTAATAATGTCAGCCGGGTGAAATTGGGAAAAATTCGGGAGAATGGTTGCACCGGTAGATTGTCGGGAGGTGCACTGAAATTCAGGAGTCTCCCGGAAAAATCGTGAGGACTGGCAAGTATGTTGCTAGGGCAGGAAAGCTACTCATAGAAGGTGAATTCATTAAAAAGTGCTTGTTAGATTTTTTAAGAAATCTTTTCTTGCGCACCAGCCTCACCCAGTTTCTGCATCCAGTGGCCCCCAGGTAAATTGAGTTTGAGACTCCTGCTATAGAGTATCTTATTCACCATTTGATTGGCAGCAGTTAACGGGTTATGTTTAAAAGCTCATACCAGCATTCTTCCCTGCTTGGCACTCGGCATCAAGTGTTGGAATTGGGGGTTAAATCACCAAAAAGGATTCCCGGCCACTGCTGCTCACTGCTCCCCTCACCTCCAAGGGGGTGAACAAGGGGATGGGTCAAATGCAGAGGACACATTTCACCACACCTAGTGTTTGTGTGCCAATCATTGGTAGTTTAACTTAATGTAGCAGGTACTTTAGCTAGTATAGTAGAAGTTCTTAATATTTGGGCTAACCAAAAGTCTAGATTACGACTCAGAGAGAGTAGGACAGACACAAGTAAATACTTTAAATGGTGTTATTTAACCATGTACAATGCAACAACTAGTGGAAAGACATTAATAGGAATGGCCATTCAAAACAAAAGAAAAAAACAGAAACAAATCTCAACAAACAATGTTGGTGTAGTTCAGGTAATTCATAAAAAGTAATATCAAAAGTTCTTCAAGTTTATAGGAGCCATATGAGACTTATCGCCGTCCATATGTGCATTCGCAGTTCACACAGCTACACGGATTGGGGTTGTGGGTATGGCAGTTTGTAGTGAAAGTTCAGTTTCTGGACAGGTTGTGTATGAGGTAGTGCAAAAGGCCCCAGAGCAATGAGGTGCTAGGCAAGGGGTTTGGCTATAAGCCGCCTACCCGCCTGACCAGAGCAGGTGGAGTTCAGGGGTTGAGGAGGTGGAGATCCTTGGGCTCAGACTCGAGGGCTATCTACAGCTCTCCATCCAAGACTTAGGGACCTGGCCTGCGTAAACACAGGACTCGGAGTTCAATCAGTGTACGCACATAAATATCAACATTAAGTCATCTATCGTTCAAACTTCAATAAATAAATTACACTTATTATTATCATTATTAGCGATAATACTGCTAACATTAACAATATTAAATAATCACATGTATGTACAAAATAACAAACACGACAGTACACAGTGTTGTCACTATGACAGGTGTAACCTTGCTCCAGCAGCAGTGTTCAGTCATTGTGTTTACTGTAGCATAAAAATGCAGATGGCCTTAAAACGCCACAATACTCAGTCACCATATTTAAGTACCCAAAATAAAGACTTGACATAAATATAAATTCTATCGGATCAGAAACATTGGAGGAAACGGGATTAAAACCCGATGCTAACCGCCCATAGAAAATACATGGGTACGGCTAGTAGCTACTATTAGCAAACAAATTCACTTACCAACTCGGCTTAATATCTTAACATCGACACACTCTTTTGTCACAACTCGGCCCTGATGGTCGGCACCTATACGTTTACAATTAGTTGTAAAATGTTGGACGGTTGTTTTTACAATATGCAGGCAAACGACAACATTAAAACATACCGGCTTCAGATGTCCCCAGGCCTAGCTGAGTAGTCTCTGGGATCACTAGCGCCCTGTACCACCAGGAGGCAAGCCTCACCCAGTGTGTCTTCGCAGCCGTTTTATAATTGCCCAGAACAAGAAATACGTTACACACATACAGTTGTTGACAACATACACTGTACATTATATACCTCAGCTAACTAAACTATGGAAATGTATAAATATAATTTATATAGCAATACGGTCTCACTGCAAAGCAGCCAGCAGTTAGCCGAGTCATTGTGCAATCCATGGCGAGGCTCAACTGGCTGGTGACTCACCGCAAGTCTCTTCTCAGTATTTGAACTGCCATCGTGAAAATTCAGCGATTTTTATCAAAATAATCTAAAACTGGTGAAGTTAAATGGAAAATAACATTATAGTATAATCACTGGATACATATAACAATTTAATTATTTATTTTTTCTTATTACATTTTTTTTCTTTCCATGATGGTATGTGAGGCCCCGCCTCACCTGCCTCACCTGACTACACGTCACTGACATATATATATATATATATATATATATATATATATATATATATATTGTAGCGTCCAGAAGTTTACGCAAAGTCTGACGCTCTTTTTTAAACTATTATTGAGCAACCTATTTAACACAGCTCAACTTATCTTGTTCTTTCCACATGCACGTCCATCCTCATTTCTCATTTCCACAACAACAATGCTTCCTCCTTCTTCTCCAATCACCTTACAGGCATGCAACGTTCACAACAATAGGAATTCTGAATATCACTCACTCAAGAACACAACATCATATCAGCAGGTCGTTACACTATCTCCCCTTTCAAAGTCCCTCGTCTCCGAGGGGGACAACAAAATCTCTCAAGTGGGCTGGTCGCCGCCTCAACCTCCGAGCTCTTGTGTTCCCCCTTTCTGGGGAGGAAGTCACAGGAAGTGTTACATCTTGTGAAGGCCAGGACGAGGTCCCCGGAACGGAAGAAAAAAAATCTCTAGTGCCTGGGCTAAGGCCGGTACACAACTTCCCTGAGTCTTTCCAACACTCTATAAGGGCCCATCCAGTCGCTGTTCAGCTTTGGTCATCTCCCCTTTTTCCGTTAGGGGTTGTACACCCACACCAACTCTTCAGAAGCAAAATGTTGCCCTTTTTCGTGCACGTAGTAATTCCTCTTTTATCTACGGCCAGCATTCCGCAGCTGGTTCCTGGAAAATTAATGAGCTAAATCCAGCCGGTCTTGTAGTCTTTTAGCGTACTCCACTCCTGGTGGACCAACCGGCGCATCCGGAGGTCTACCCGTCATCATTTCGGCAGGCGTACGGATCTCTCGGCCCAGCAATAAAAGGGCCGGGGAGCAAGAAGTGGAGTCCTGAACTACTGACCTGTATGCTGTTAGCACGAGGGGAACATGGCAATCCCAGTCCCGCTGATGTTTAGCCGTTACAATTGCCAACTGTTGTCCCAAGGTGCGGTTAAACCTCTCCACAAACCCGTCTCTCAGTGGGCGCAGGGGTATGGTCCGGGTCTTCTGAGGGCCAAGTTTCTCACACAAGGTTGTAAAAAGCCTTGACTCAAAGTTTCTGCATTGATCGGTGTGGATGATTTCTAGAGCACCAAACCTGCTGAACATCCCCTCCAACAGCACGTCTGCAATAGTTTCAGCTTTTTGGTCAGGCAGGCTGTATTTCTTCAGGCCACTTTGTAAAGTAGTCCATTACTGTGAGGATGTAGCGGTTACCTCTTTCTGTGCAAGGAAAGGGGCCGAGGACATCTTTCCCCACCCTGTCCATAGGACAGCCCGCAGGCAATTGCTGTAGCTGTGCATGTTATCTGCATGCAGGGCCCTTCTTTGCCACGCAGCTGTCACAATGCTCGCAATAGTCAACCACATCTCTTCTGTGTTGACCACAATAAAAGGCTTGGCGGAGGCGGCTTAGGGTATTGGAGATACCAAAGTGCCCAGATCCCGGGGTTCCGTGCACCGCTTATAGGACCGACTCTCAAAGTTTTTGGCACCACCACTTGCCAGCGAGTGTCCCCTGTGGCTGGTTCTCTCCAGCCTCTTTGTAGCACACCATCGGACAGACGCAGGGTTTCAAACATTTACCAGAGGCCTTTTGTTGCGCGTGAGAGCATGGTACTCTCCTCCCACTGTGGTCGCCGCTGTCCAGCTACCCATGCGCAAACGGGCCTGATGTCACTGTCCTCCTCTTGTCCAAGCTCCCACTCCACTGCCGTGATGGGTGGCTGCAGCTGTCCATCGTTTGACCCCCTTGCATCCATCACCGCACACAACACATTTGGATGGAGCCCCTCCAGTGTGTCCTTTTTCTCACAATATTGGCAGCTAGTTACGTAGCAGGGCCGGCGAGAGAGTGCATCAGCATTGCCATGTTGTGCTCCTGGCGCTTATGGGCCACAGTGAAGTCAAATGCCTGTAGCTCTTCAATCCAGCGCGCCAGCTGGCCTTTAGGCTCTTTGAAGGACATAAGCCACTGTAAAGCGGCGTGATCAGTTCTGACTGTAAATTTACATCCGCCCAGGTAATATTTGAAGTGGCGGACAGCTGTGACTACTGCAAGTAGCTCCCGCTGGGTCACACAATAGCGCCGTTCGGCCTTGTTAAATGTCCTGCTATGGGGTGCGATGACCTTCTCGCCTTCAGGTGTCACTTGTGACAGCACCGCTCCGGAGCCAACATTGCTGGCATCAGTGTCCAAGACAAAGGGGAGACTGGAGTTAAGTGGGGCTGTGACTACTGCAAGTATCTCCCGCCGGGTCACACAATAGCGCCATTCGGCCTTGTTAAATGTCCCGCTATGGAGTGCGATCACGTTCTCGCCTTCAGGTGTCACTTGTAACAGCACCGCTTCAGAGCCAACATTGCTGGCATCAGTGTCCAAGACAAAGGGGAGACTGGAGTTAGGTGGGGAGAGGATGAGAGCCTCTCTGCAGTGAGCTGAATGCTGTCTGACACACGCCAGTCCAAGTAAACGACTCACCCTTTTGCAGCAACCGGAACAGGCTAGCATAGATGCAGGAGAACCCTTATACAAACCGCCTGTAATATGACGCCAGGCCGAGGAAACTCTTCAGCTCATGCACCGACCTCGGAGTGGGCCACTCCTCCACAACTCGCACCTTTTCAGGTACGGTGCCCACCCCGCCTCCTCCAACTCTGTGTCCCAGGAATGTGACCTCCCGTCTCAAAAAGCAGCACTTCTGGGGGTGTAGTTTTAAGCCTGCTGCCTTCATCCGCTCCAGCACACGCTTGAGACCTGCCATGGCTGCTTCAAAGGACCCACCATGAACCAAGATGTCATCAAAATACACAACACACTCTTGGCGTGAAATGCCAGCGAGTACCTTGTCCATAAGTCTGTCAAATGTGGCAGGTGCGTTGCAAAGACCAAACGTAAGCACACTAAACCGCCACAGGCCTGTTGTGGTAATGAAAGCTGTCTTAGGTCTGGCGTAGAGGGAAAGGGGAACTTACCAATAGCCACTGCGCAGGTCAAGGGATGAAAACCAGGAGGACTCGGCCACCACATCTAAGGCCTCGTCAATACGAGGAACGGGGTAGGAGTCTTTTTTCGTCACCTTGTTCTAGGGTCTGAAGTCGCCACAGAAGCGCCACTCATTCACCCCTTTCTTTGGGACCATTACAACCAGCGATGCCCAGGGACTTGTAGAGGGCTCAATAAGTCCAGCACGTTGCATCTCTTGTAGGACCTTATCAGCTGCAACCTGATGGGCCAGTGGAAGCCGTCTAGGTCTCATCCTGATTGGGTGGGTGTCCCCTGTCTCAATATTGTGAATGATGAGGTCTGTCTGGCCAACATCATCTTCAGAGGGCGAAAAACAGTTCTTGTAGTCTAGCAAGAGCTGCCACAGCTGTTCTTGTTCACCCTGGGTCAATCCATCACCGTTTTTCCTCCAGACCTTTCTCACAACTGCAATTCTTTCCCTATTGTCGGGTGGTACAGCATCCATAATGGGGGTATGCAGCATAGCCATCTGTGGAAAAGTAGCAGGATTTTTGGCAGTTAATTTGACGCTGTGGCTAACAGAACAGCTTGAATGAGGGGGCTGTCTGCACATCTGGATAACATGACCATCTGGGAAGGTGAGTGTACCCCTCTTGACGTCGATGACACAGTCCAGGGCTCCAAACAGATCCACCCCAAGAATGCAGTCTTCTGTATTAGCAACCCACACCGGGTGATTAACAGATGTGTTACCCACCCCCAGATTCACCGCATCTTCCCCGACCATAGGAGTCTTCAATCCGGTGACTATCTGAAGCTTTACTAAGGTGGGTAAAATGGCAAACCCTCTTGGCACCACCCCTGGCTTTATTATTGTTGCAGAGGACCCTGTGTCAACTAATGCCATGCAACGTATCATAGGAGCGTATCAACAGTTCCCTACCCAGGTTTGTCCAATTACCACAAGGTGTTCTGGCTGGCGATTTTTTTCCTCCCACTGCCTGTACCCCCCTCTCTTGAACAACCTGTACTGTATCCTCCTTGGGGTGACGTTTGGACATGTTCTCAGGGGCCAGTATTGTCCCATCTATACTGCCCCTTCCCCGTTTCCCTTATTGACCGGGGTATGTGGGCAATCACGGACGAAGTGTCCAGCCTCCCCGTAGCTCCAACATGTCTTAACACGCTGTCTTGAGCGTCAATCGTCACGTAGGGTGGCTGCCCAAACCAACTGGGTCAGTGACTCCATCCACGCTGGGTCCCCCGGCACCATGTCTGGTCCCTTGTGTTCTTTCACCCGAGCTGTATCACCAAGCACAACCCTTTGAGCACCGGTGCACAGCATCTTTCTCTCTGTAGCCAGCTCAAGAGCTGTCTGGAGGGAAATGGGGTGGGCCAGGAGTGTCTAAACACGCAAGTCAGCTGGTAGAAGGGCCTGGAGGAAGTGATCGCGGGCTAGCTCCCCCTGGATGGCTGCAGTCATTTGAGCATAGGTGCGGTGGACCAGTCCCTCGATGTCATTAGCCAGGTCCCTTAGTGACTCTCCTGGTAGCCGCTGACGACTGCAGAGCTCTGAGCGTAATAGGCTATCTGCTGACCAAAGTCCAAATCTCCTCTTCATAGCCCCAACAAGAGCTCCATAATCACTTCTCTCTGGAGGGCTAAGTAGCAGCAGGCTCGACAAGGCATCCCCAGTGAGGCACATTGCAAGTTGGAGGGACATTTCTTCTGGAGACCATCTTCTGCCTGTGCCAACAGTTCAAATTGGGCATGGAATGCCTCCCAGTTCGCCTTGCCATCAAACCTGGGAGTCTTCATTGAGGGCGGAATTCCCCCATGGCAAGCAGCGTGCGCTGCACCTGTCGACGCTGCCTTTCTCCCTCTCTCTCTTTCTTTGCAGTGAGTTCCTCACGTCCGGGATTCACACAGACGTCTGCAGTCGCTGCCAGCACCTTAAGTCCCCACTCATTGTCCTTGCCCTCCCGTTCAATCTTGACAAAGTCGCCAGGAAACATCGTCGCATGTACTTCCCGATGACGTAGTAGGCTGAGCACAAAAGCAGCGGTAGTATCCGCAAAGTTTTACTTCTGACACCAATTGTAGCGTCCAGAAGAAGTGCACGTAAAGTCTGACGCTCTTTGTTAAACTTTTATTGAGCAACCAATCTAACACAGCTCAATTTATCTTGTTCCTTCCACATGCACGTCTATCCTCATTTCTCATTTCTGCAACAATGCTTCCTCCTTCTTCGCCAATCATCTTACAGCATACTTGCCAACCAGCCCAGATTTTCGCACTGTATAACAGATAAAACACAGAAACCTTGACTGTATACATATATATATATATATATATATATATATATATATATATATATATACACATATATATATATATATAATAAAAAAACAAATTAAAAATTATATAAATGATGAGCCTAAAGCGGTAGTCACCTGAAATGGTTTTCACTTCACAGGTGTACTTGAAGCTCATCGAGAGAATGCCAAGAGTGTGCAAAGCAGTAATCAGAGGAAAGGTTGGCTATTTTGAAGAAACTACAATATAAAACATATTTTCAGTTATTTCACCTTTTTTTGTTAAGTACATACCTCCACATGTGTTCATTCATAGTGTTGATGCCTTCAGTGACAATCTACAATGTAAATAGTCTTGAAAATAAAGAAAACACATTGAATGAGGAGAAGGTGTGTCCTAACTTTTGGATCAAAATCATTTTGATTTGGTGTGCAGTAGAGTCAAAACAATATGATCTCGGACATTTATCCAGCTAATAGAGTTACCAAAACCTCCAGAAAAGACATAAAATGCCACTGGTCACTAGCAGTCTCATTCGTGTTCCTTGTGGTAGGAACCACTGATCCCAGGACAGACCACGGAGTCGACTACAACCCCCACTCCAAAAAAGAGATCAGCGCTGTCACCTGAATGAAAAGGTGAATAAGCTTGTTTTTTTTAAACAACTAGTTAAACTAAAGATGATTAAATTCAGATGTAAATGGTGCACAATATAAGTGGTATCTTTATTATATTCTCTCTGGCAGCTTAGTCACAGATGACCATGCTAATTTACGCTCTTGTGTCAGACACTTATTTCGATTTGATGTTTAATTATTTATTAATTTTTTTCATTAATTTTTTTAATTTTGTAATGGTTCTTTAATTATTATTAATAGTTGTTTTTTTTAAATAGTTTTGTCATCCTATTTTAGTCAATTATTTGTAATATCCTTTCAGTTTTAATGAATGTTGTAATTATACATTGTACTTATTTAATTATAATTTTCACATTTTAACTTGATGTTTTGTTGATACGGTTCAGTCAGGTTTGTTGACAACGCCTGGCATGACTGTCCAATCCAATTCTTAAGTGATAGTCCCTGTTGCACTTTGCACAAACATGTGTAGAGACTTCGTCCCGCTCCTGCTGTGCAATGGTATTTGCAGTACGTTTCCTCCTGTCTCTCTTCTCCTCTGCAAGCTGGCCTCTCCTCAAATTAGCCTCTGCAATACCCCGTCCAACCGCTTGACGCCAGACATTTCTGTCTCCCAGCTGTCTAGAGGAATATTACACGCCTTCAGATCTCTCTTGCATGCGTCCTTGAACCGGAGGGAGGGACGACCAACACGTCTGGAACCAGCAGGTAGTTGTCCATACATAATGTCCTTGGGAAAACAGTCCGTCCTCCAGATGTAAATGGTGCACTATATAAGTGGTATCTTTATTATATTATCTATTTGTCAGGCTTGGACATGGATGTTGTGTGCTCCTTCGACACAGCGGGATTACAGGACGAGCCAGGCGTGAATTCAGGTACATAGTTTTAATTGTATTAATAATAAAAATACAAGAAAAAAGGCAAACCAAGGACGCGCTCCATGGCGGATAAAAATATATACTATAACTTAGAACAAAAACAGCACAATGGCAATACTATCTACAAACAAATAAAAGATACTATCAAAGACATAAATACAAACAAAAACTTACTTGGCGTGGATGAATCAAAAAGCAGGGCATGAAGTATGTAAGGCAATGAAAGTTAGAACGGCATGGGTAATGAAAGTTAATGTTCCCAGACTGATGGACGGAAAGAAATTGACTTAAATAGTGGCTGTGAATAACTAGGAACAGGTGCGGGACTGAGGGCATGGGCATGACTGGGAGGGCAAGGTGAAAAGCAATGAGTTGTCATGGTAACAAAAACAAACCAGGAAGTGAAAAAACAGAACAAGAGTCCAGAACACAAAACATGATCAAACATGAAATCAGATTTACAAACGTGACAGAGCCCCACCATTAAGGACAGCTTCCAGATGTCCCACAATGATCTAGAGTCATGGGAGGGCGGGAGGGGGACATGGCGGTGGATCGCCAAACCATGTGTCCCCGTATCCAACGGGGCAGAGTCAGGTGGCGGCGATGCGTGGAGGACCGAGGTGGGCGACCCGGGAACGGCCACATTCGTAGCCGTTCCCCTTGGCGTGGCGGATGACCACGTAGTGGCCACCACTGTGGCCGACGAGGAGGTCGACATCCTTGGCGTGGCGGATGCCCACGTAGCCGCCACACCCGTGGCCAACAAGGAGGCGGGAGCGTCGTCATCGTGGCAGGTGTTGGCGGTCGGCGTGAACTTGGGCTTGGCGGTCGACGTGGACTTGGCGGTCGACGTGGAGCAGCTGCTACTGGCGGCGCTTGGCTACGTGGAGCTGCCACTGGCGGCGCTTGGCTACGTGGAGCTGCCACTGGCGGCGCTTGGCTACGTGGAGCTGCCACTGGCGGCGCTTGGCTACGTGGAGCTGCCACTGGCGGCGCTTGGCTACGTGGAGCTGCCACTGGCGGCGCTTGGCTACGTGGAGCTGCCACTGGCGGCGCTTGGCTACGTGGAGCTGCCACTGGCGGCGCTTGGCTACGTGGATCTGCCACTGGCGGCGCTTGGCTACGTGGAGCTGCCACTGGCGGCGCTTGGCTACGTGGAGCTGCCACTGGCGGCGCTTGGCTACGTGGAGCTGCCACTGGCGGCGCTTGTCTACGTGGAGCTGGCACTGGCGGCGCTTGTCTACGTGGAACTGGCACTGGCGGAGCTTGTCTACGTGGAACTGGCACTGGCGGCGCTTGTCTACGTGGAACTGGCACTGGTACCAGCCGTGGACAAGGACTTTGACGTGGAGCAGGTCGTGGCGCTAGCCGTGGACTTGGTCACGGTGCTAGCCGTGGACTTGGTCGCAGCGCTAGCCGTGGAGCAGGTCGTGGTGCTAGCCTTGGACTTGGACTTGAACTTGGTGCTAGCATCAGACCTGAACTTGGAGCTAGCCTTGGACCTGGACTTGGTGCTAGCATCGGACTTGGTCTTGGGCTTTGGCGTGGACTTGGGCTTTGGCGTGGACTTGGGCTTGGGCTTTGGCGTGGAGCTGGACATGGACTTGGTCTTGGAGCTGGAAGCTGCGGCTTAATTGGCTGAAAAACTGGAGGTGGGGGACGTGCTGGTCGCTGTGGCTTGGAACCGCACCGGGCAGAACCAACCCACAAGCTCCCAGCCCCAGCCCCTCCCTCAAGGAGTGGCTGCCAGACACTATCACCATGACATGAAACAGTCTCTTGGGGTGGGTGGAGGGCGGTGAGGAGGAGGGCAGAATCTTCCTCTTTACATTGTCCATTTTTTGTTTTTTCTTTGGTTGTCTCGGTTTGGTTAGAAAAAAAAAATTGTGGCTTGGGGGGGTTTGAGTCCTTGGGGGCGGGGCATGAAAATTGGATGGCTGTGATTTCTGTGATCTGTTGTGCAAAATCATTTTTTTGTAATAATTAATCATTATCATAGGGTCTGAGTCTTCTGATGGAGGTGGGTGATTAACTGTGAAAGATTTGAAAAAAAAATCCTGGTCTGTGATGTCTGTTGACGGTGGCGTGATGATGTCCTGGAGAGTCTGAGCAGCCTGCGGTCCACTTCCGCCCTCAGTGGGAGGGGCTTGCTGGCGCGGCGCTTCCTGTCTGCACCTGGAAGCCTTGCCCGCCGTCCTCCGTCGAGAGCGGCGCTTCCGGCAAGCCAACATGGCGTCATCTTCGGGCCAAATAAAGTCAATGGGGACCTCTTCACCATTTGGCCCCAACGTCAACCTTCTTTGCGCGAGGGAAGAGTAGCGCAGCGTTTCCTCCTGCATCGCGCTCAGCACCGCCAAAGACGCCTCGTCCAAATCTCTTGCGAAGGAGCGCTTTTGCTGGGAACATTCTGTCAGGCTTGGACATGGATGGTGTGTGCTCCTTCGACGCAGCGGGATTACAGGACGAGCCAGGCGTGAATTCAGGTACATAGTTTTAATTGTATTAATACTCAAAATACAAGAAAAAAGGCAAACCAAGGACGCGCTCTGTGGCGGATAAAAATCTATACTATAACTTAGAACAAAAACAGCACAATGGCAATACTATCTACAAACAAACAAAAGATACTATCAAAGACATAAATACAAACAAAAACTTACTTGGCGTGGATGAATCAAAAAGCAGGGCATGAAGTATGTAAGGCAATGAAAGTTAGAACGGCATGGGTAATGAAAGTTAATGTTCCCAGACTGATGGACGGAAAGAAATTGACTTAAATAGTGGCTGTGAATAATTAGGAACAGGTGCGGGACTGAGGGCATGGGCGTGACTGGGAGGGCAAGGTGAAAAGCAATGAGTTGTCATGGTAACAAAAACAAACCAGGAAGTGAAAAAACAGAACAAGAGTCCAGAACACAAAACATGATCAAACATGAAATCAGATTTACAAACGTGACACTATTCATATAATGTATGTCTGTATCTACTTTGCTATATAATTGCAATGACTTACAAAAGGTGCAAAAAAGATAAACGCCATTCCCCCAATTTTACCACTAAATAGTTAACATATTCTCTACCACGCGGTAAAATCAAATTTTTCGCAAAGGCATCTTATCTTTTGAATTCCACTGTTAAATTATTCAGTTTTGCTTCAGAAACCAACTAGTGCCCTGCTCTCTTTCTGGCACAAACAGAAAAATCCATCAGACCAATCAATGAAATGTGCATTTTCGCTTGTGTCATGTCTGTTTGCCATGATTTTTACTAAGTTAAAGCATTATTAATGAGGGACTTTGATATAATCGTCAAGTATGTGATGCCCTTGTCTATTGGGCACAAAAAGAGACACTTTCTTGGTAAATATGAGCAGCATATGAGCAAGAAAGATCGACACAGTGCGTTGGTAAAAATCCTGTCTGTATTGCCTGTGTATATAATGAACAGAATACATGTGTAGACACAACTCTCTCTAGTGACAAACTGAATCCTGTGTTTGCTCTGCTGTTGTTGTCTTGTTATGCAGCTGTCTTGATGAAGCGGTCAATGTATACCCTGTACACCCCCATCCAAGGATGACCCAAAAAAGTGTTTTGATGAAATTAACTTATCACAATGATGGAATAAGCATTTTTCAGGAAAAAAAACAACCGATCAGTTTTCACAAATGTTTAGGTCCAGGCTGGCAACATATAGGATTTGTCTGTTTTTGCAAAGAAACATTGCTGAAACATTTGCGCAAATCATCAAAATTTAATTTTTGTAATTTTTCAAATTGGGAGTTTCATTTAGATAGTAAGAAATTATTTAATTGTAACCCACGTCAGCGGGATGGCTGTTTCATGAAAAGCTACACAAAAAACATTGATTTACCCAAAACTGGGAAAATGTAGTTATTTATTTTTCTTCCAAACTCTTCTTTTATAAGAGTATTTTAGGGAAAAACTGTTGAAATAAACATAGATTGCTGAGATAGGCCCCAGCACCTCCTGCAACCCCAAAAGAGGTAGAAAATGGATGGATTTCTGCTATTCATTACCTTAATTCTAACAGGGCGACATAAAAAAATGTTTCGACAGTGTAAACTGCATATGAATTTAGAGATGGTATCTATAATTCCTCTGTGTCGGCGGGCAATATGTCTGGTAATGTTACCTTTAACTTAAACATTTTCAAGATCATTGACTGATTTTGCAAATTTGCCTTGGTTTGATGATCGTGATTATACAGTTGTATCTTAGTAGATTTAATTATCAATCAAATATTATTCGATCTAAATAATTGAATTAAGACTAAAGAAACTACCTGAAAACTATGACGTTTTTTGCAGTTTATTTGTAGTTTGTAGTTTACACTATTGAAATTTCTTTGGACAACTTTTGTGGATGTGGTAGAGTTCTGAACATCCACAGAAAACTCACATTTGCACACTGAGAACATGCAAACTCTTCACAGATGTCGGATGTACAAACTCTCAATCTCCTGTCTGTGAAGCCGACATGCTCCACCTTGCAACTCCAAATTATCAAGCATAATAATAGGTGATTGCCATTTTTTTCAGTCTCATGTTGTTAGATAAAGTATAAACTGTATTAGCAATGCTTCATGATGTTGACAGTGCAATTCTACACAAAACAAAACAATGTTAAATCAATTGCACTAAATCTGTATCAATCAAAAAGATAATTATTCTATATTTAAAAAAAATATTTTGATCCCAATGGTAAAGATGTAGAGATATATTTTTCGAGCAAGAAAAATGATTGCTTTGGTGTCAAGTGCCACACATTACGACGTTTTTAATCTGCATATTGACTAGGCTAAATACCAACCATCAAAGACTTCATTTGATTAGATTCGCCCTCTATCAGATACAGATGTTTCATTGGCAGGCATGCTTTCCTGATGAATTTTTTTCCATCTTATCCTAAATGATCAAAGTTCACCATTGACAGCTGTCTCAATGTTGCATTTTGACTGCAGCCATGTGTTATTTTCACGTTATTTCCAGAAACCTTTATCAAGAAAATCCAACATCCATCCATCCATTTTCTACCGATTGTCCCAATGGGGTTCACGGGCGTACCAGAGCCTATCTCAGCTGCATTCGGGCACAGGGCAGGGTACACCCTGGACAAGTCATCAGTTCATTGCATGGCCAACACAGATAGACAACATTCACACTCACATTCACACACTACGGCCAGTTTAGTGTCACCAATCAACCTATCCCCAGGTGCATGTCTTTCAACAATTTCAACTAAATCAAATTGCTAATTAACGCCTGTTTTGGGGAGTTTTGTTGTCCTTTTCTCATGCTAATCTGCCTCTCTCCTGCATCTCTAAGGCTATTTGTTGTCAAATAAATCTAATAGTTGGCTCCCTGCATGTATAATTCATATTGTCGAGGGCTTTTTGTTTGTGCTGTGGTTGAGGTGGAAGGCGGCACTTTGGACACCCGGAAGAAAATTGGATCTGTAGTATTGCTGTCCCAGTTTGTACAATATACGAACAGTCAAACCTCGGTTTTTATACGCCACAGTTTTTCAACAATAAACTACTCCGTATGCCCGTATATTATTCCACAGATCTGAGTTTTGCAAGCCAAGAATCTCACATGCTGGTGCATCAGTCCCTGTTTTTTATTGACTGAGACTGCTAAACAACCCACCATGGGAAGCGAGTGGAGATTAGGGTTGCAACTATTCATCGATTCATTCGATTGGAAAAAAACGTTAATTTGTATTATGTTGATTCGATGCTTTTTATATAAGTAAAATACGCAGAGATTGTTTGCGGTGCACCTATTCATGATGAAAATTGTGATGCGGGGGATTTATTCTGTTTGTGTGCGGCGTGACCAGAAGAGTCCTGAGAAAGATGGCTCAAAGTAAACCTGCAAGGTGGCGAAAGAGAGCAAATGGCCCAAAGAAGTAGAAGGAGTTTTGGCGAATATTATAAACTGAAAAAGACCGACAACATGGTGAAATCTTTGCACTGTCAAACTGAACAGGCATTTCACAATAGCACTACATTGATCCTGCATATTTAAGAGTACCAAACAAGAAGAAACAAGTTAAAAGACCATTTTGGCAGCTAACACCATCTTACATGTTTGACCGGCATACATTTTTTTTTCAAACACTTGTGCGGAGATGCTAGCATCTACAGTATGTCCAAATATCAAACACCACTTCTCCAATGAATACCTTTTCAAATGCATATATATAACATTTTTAAAAACTTTGTCACTCAATTTGTCGCATCTTTATCATAAGTCACAAATAGTAGCTTTTGACGGTCACCCTCGCCTCAGCGTCATCATCAACATGTTGCATTGCATTACTTTTCATCTAATATTCAAGTTACGACATACTTGTGAAAACAGGCCGTTGTATCATTTGCGTGATTCCTTATTTCAAGCACAAAACTCCTCAAAGTCTGTTGTTTCTATGAGAACTAACTTTTTTTTTGCATTCTAACTTTAAAAAAATTGTCTGGTTCTTGCTTGACGAGCAATGCAGGGAGCAATCAATTCTACCATTAGATCTCTTTTAAAAAGCATTCAAAAATTGTCAACAATACTTCATTCACGTTCCGTAACCTGTATAATAACCAAACTGTATCAACATTGTTATTGTAAGAGCTAACACTGAGGAACTCTTTTGCTAGCGTAATAAAATATCTGCGTGCTACGGTATTAGCCGTAAAAGCTAACTGTGGAAAGAGATAAGCTAGGTTCTACGTCAGCACGAAACGTGTTTGCGCTTGTAATGCATAACACACTACGATAGAACACCAACCTATACTGACTGAAAAACATGAACAATTATATTACAGTATCTGTAAAGTATTGGCCCACATTTCATGTTTTGTCTGTTCACAGCAAGCCAGAGTGTACCATACGTTGTTGTCATGGAACACACATGGCGTGCTGCGTGTATCATGATCAATATAAAGTGTGATTCACTCAAAGGACAGTTGTCTGTTATGGTTTTATTTGGAGTAAGCACTTCATTTGTGTCGAAACTGCTTGGCTTCAAATTCCACATTTTGCAGCTTCGAGTTGTCTTCACCTCATTCTCTCAACTTCCGTCTTTTCCAACGTCCCACCCTTCCTTCCTGCTTGCTTCAAGAAGCAGGGGCTCGTCTTCTATTTATTCAGATTAAAAATATGAGGTTGTGAATCCTCATTTGCCCAAAAATACTCGTCTTTGTTGTTTGTTACCGAATCTGTCATGATAAAAAGACACCATTTCCGAAAGTAGGGACACAAAGTTGTTGCCAGAAGTTGGACATGCGCTACTATGGAAATAGAAATAAATGCGCTGAGGAATTAGTTTCGGCAATTATTAAAATGACCAAATACGGAAAATATTGTACATTGTTATGAACGTGTCTGTTACTCATTCATCCAGGTCATTGTCATCTCAGGACATTCAATCGATTGCAATTGCATTGCTAGGTTTGTCTTGGAAGATGTTTCGACACTCATCCGAGTAGGCTTCATCAGTTCTGACCAATCCAAGTCTATGAACACAAACTGATGTAACCTACTCGTATGAGCAGCGAAATGTCTTCCGAGACAAACCAAACAGTCCAGTTGCGATCGATTTAATACCCTCAGGTGTCTGTTGATACATTATATATACAAACCCCGTTTTCATATGAGTTGGGAAATTGTGTTAGATGTAAATATAAACGGAATTGAATGATTTGCAAATTCTTTTCAACCCATGTTCCATTGAATGCACTACAAAGACAAGATATTTAATGTTCAAACTCATAAACTTTATTTTTTTTTTCAAATAATAATTAACTTAGAATTTCATGGCTGCAACACGTGCAAAAGTAGTTGGGAAAGGGCATGTTCACCACTGTGTTACATCAAATTTTCTTTTGACAACACTCAATAAACGTTTGGTTACTGAGGAAACTAATTGTTGAAGCTTTGAAAGTGGAATTCTTTCCCATTCTTGTTTTATGTAGTGCTTTTGTCGTTCAACAGTCCGGGGACACCACTGTCGTATTTTACGCTTCATAAAGTGCCACACATTTTCGATGCGAGACAGATCTGGACTGCAGGCGGGCCAGGAAAGTACCCGCACTCTCTTTCTACGAAGCCACGCTCTTGTAACACTTGGCTTGGCATTGTCTTGCTGAAATAAGCAGGGGCATCCTTGGATGACAACATATGTTGCTCCAAAACCTGTATGTACCATTCAGCATTAATTGTGCCTTCACAGATGTGTAATTTACCCATGCCTTGGGAACTAATACACCCCCATACCATCACAGATGCTGGCATTTGAACTTTGCACCTATAACAATCCGGATGGTTATTTTCCTCTTTGTTCCGGAGGACACCACGTCCACAGTTTCCAAATATAATTTGAAATGTGGAATCGTCAGACCACAGAACACATTACCACTTTGCATCAGTCCATCTTAGATGAGCTCGGGCCCAGCGAAGCCGGCGGCGTTCCTTGGTGTTGTTGATAAATGGCTATCGTTTAGCGTGGTAGAGTTTTAACTTGCAATTACAGATGTAGCGACCAACTGTAGTTACTGACAGTGGTTTTATGAAGTGTTCCTGAGCTCATGTGGTGATATCCTTTACACAGTGATGTAGGTTTTTGATGCAGGGATCAAAGGTCTGTAATATCATCGCTTACGTGCAGTAATTTCTCCAAATTAACTGAACCTTTTAATGATTTCACGGACCGTAGATGGTAAAATCCCTAAATTCCTTGCAATAGCTAGTTGAGAAATGTTGTTCTAAAACCGTTCGACACTTTGCTTACAAATTGGTGACTTTTGCCCCATCCTTGTTTGTGAAATACTTAGCATTTCATGGAAGCTGCTTTTATACTCAATCATGGCACCCACTTGTTCCTAATTAACCTGCACACCTGTGGGATGTTCCAAATAAGTGTTTGATGAGCATTCCTCAACTTTATCAGTATTTATTGCTACCTTTCCCAACTTCTTTGTCAGGTGTTGCTAGCATCAAATTCTAAAGTTAATGATTATTTGCAAAAAAAAAATGTTTATCAGTTTTAATACCAAATATGTTGTCTTTGTAGCATATTCAACTGAATATGGGTTGAAAAGGATTTGCAAATCATTGTATTCTGTTTATATTTACATCCAACACAATTTCCCAACTCATATGGTGACGGGGTTTGTAGACTTGCAGTGTTTATATAGAACATTGATGGAAGATTTTGAAGTTTGTAGTACCGGGTAAATATCACAAAAAAATACATCTGACTGAACTGTAACTCTACAAGTTTTAATATTTAATACTGAGTACTATATATATATATATATATATATGTATATATATATATATATATATATATATATATATATATATATATATATATATATATATATATATATATATATATATATATATATATATATATAATCTATGCAATCCGTGCAAATTAGTATAAACATCACATTGTATACATGTTTTAAATGGCAAGCCAAAGCAATATTTTACTACTTATATGTAGTTTTATTTTTTTCCTCAATCTTTCTTCCCAAATAGTACAGACACTGTGTATAGACACTGATATGCCCCATCAGAGGTCACGATTTGCATAAGAATTAACAAGTAAATTGATTTGATATTCAGTGCACATCTCCAGTGAATCCTCCAGACCTTTGTTCGCCTAGCTGACGCAGCCTCTAGCTAGTCAGAAACATCTGTGTAGTTAATAATGCGATAAACAGCTTACACAAATGCTAAATTATCTTTTTCAACACCCCCTTTTTTTCTTCTTCATTCCTGTATGCAAGTCTTGCACCTCCCTGTGTGGTGTTGGCTTCATCCATCTTTTACGGCTGTTCTTCCATGTCTCTGGTTTCTGTCACTCTTTCTTCACCCGTATGTACATATTGACTCATTTTGGGGGGGTTATTGTAAGTGCAGCATTCTTATCTAAGAAAAAAAAATACAGCCTTTTTGTGGCCTGTTTGAAATGAAACTACAATTGAGCATTTGATCCTGTGCGTTTAACCATCAGCTTTGTTAATAACAATATTTCCCTTTGTTCACATGTTTTTTTTATCAGCACGCATACAACATTGCACTATAAAAGCTCTTAAATTTGATGTGCTAATTCAGTGGTCAC
Organism: Nerophis ophidion; assembly: GCF_033978795.1. Taxonomy (NCBI): domain Eukaryota; kingdom Metazoa; phylum Chordata; class Actinopteri; order Syngnathiformes; family Syngnathidae; genus Nerophis; species Nerophis ophidion. Next base: position 52,583,221 of record NC_084613.1, read on the forward strand.
TTTTTTTGTTGATTTGCTGAGTAGTAGTGTGAATGAAAAGCAGTGAGAGGGATTCCACCACATATTTTAATTGTTTCACAAAGTAGGCACTTATAGTTGGCACGCAAATGATTTTATTTCCTCAAAATGATAATTAAAATATTAAAACAGATGATGCTGTTAGTGGCGTCTGTTCAAAACCAGGCTTGGTCAAGTTTTTAAAAAGGGCTCGAAGTTACAACAGTGCTTTATTTTCGTGACTGAGTGTTCATTCTCCATATCCTGTAGTTTATTCCTGCCTATGTTTAATGACTATGAGAGGAAAGCACTTAGTTAAGTGCTATCAAGTGGATGAAAAGCTGCAACAAATCCCCTTTATAATTTCATGGAAAAGGAAGCTCCAAAACACAGTTGAATGAGTAGAAACAGAGATTTAGTTTCAAAATAGTTTTTTTTGGTTGTGACTTCTGAGGCTAGGATAAGACCACAAAAATGATGTATATTGTCATTTATCAGTAATGTTTATAGGTTTTCAATGTAGTGAGTCTCCAGGACCCACAAGAAGCGATTTGAGTTGGTCCCTGAGAAATTCAATGTGTAGTCAATAAAATTTTTTATGTATTTCCTATTTTTCGTTTTCTTGAATTGTAGTGCTAAACTCTTTTGTATATCTGAAGTTACACAAAATTCAACATTTAAAAAAAATGGTATCTCCTCTGACGCAGCATGTATGAATATGAAGCAAAACAAAATGTTACAAAACATTATTCAAAATAGTCTTCATCACCGCCACCACAATATTTTTCTTTTAATTTCATTACCACACCCCCAGAAGGTAAAAACACTACTGACACAAATAAGCACAACATCAACCAGTAGAAACATGGGTTTATTTACTTTGACTTTTGTATAAATTGTGTAAATTAAATCAATTGTCTAGTTGTTTAGGTAGCCGCTGCACTAGCATGTCGCGATATTGTGTACAGGTGATGACGTCTGCGCTGAGCAAATGTGGTTGAGACAGCGATTGTGTAGTCTGCTGATAGCAAGGTTTCTTGTGTTCGTTAGGGCCGCAGTTAACGACTATAGTGATTACAGTCACTGTCTTGTCATCAAATATCTTAAAGATTAGTTGACCAATCAGATTCTATGAAACATATCATAGTGTACAACAATAGAGTGGCTCTAATTTAACCATCAACATCTAAAGTCAACCTGAGATATATTTAAGTGCTGATAAACAACAAATATGAAATATTCCAGAAATTTTTATTTATACTGTAACTGTGATGCTATCTAAAATTGTTGTTTCTTTAAAAGTAAGGGCAGGCAAAGTGCTGATAAAATAAAATTGAAAAATATATATATTTTTTATGTATAAGGACTAGGGCTGGGTGATATGGCCTGTATTTAATATCTCAATATTTTTAGGCTATATCACGATACACGATATATATCTCGATTTTTTGCTTTGGCCTTGAATGAACACTTGATACATATAATAACAGCAGTATGAGGATTCAATGTGTCATCATTAAAACATTCTTGTTCATACCGCATTAATATATCCTAATTTTAAACTTTCATGCAGAGAAGGAAATCAAAACTAAGTCAATTGACCAAAACAGTTTTTATTAAACAGTTATTAAGCAGTGGCACAAACATTCATGTCATTTCCAAAACAGAAAGTGCAAGATTGTCAGAGAAATTTTAAGTGTCAAGTAAAAATGAGTTGCATAATAGGAATTCAAATAGTGTCCGTCCTACGCTATGCGGTACGTAACTACGGACGTTATCAAATTCTGTTGTTAACTATTTTTTTCATACGGTGTGTTAAGGCGAAGACGGGGGGAAGAAGACGGCACAACAGCGGAAGTCCAACTCAATTATTTATTGAGTAATTTATGATTACGTACGGTGTGTATGCTACTACGTGTTTGAGTGTGAACCATGTGCTGGAAATAACATATGAAAATGCCGTAAGGAATGTTGTCATGTGTGTTGGATGGTGGCGTCCAAAACCAGAGGAATAAGGCAAAGGAAGTCCGGTGTCTAGGCGTGGTCGTGGGGCAGGAGAGAGTGTCCAAGGTCCAGGCAATGTTTCGGGAAATCAGGAGGGCAAACAGGGTTCCAGGGAGGATGGCAGCGGGAATGGAGGCAAGGAGATCAAAAAGAAGGTCGGAGAAAAAAGAGCATAGGAATAGATCACTGGTGGAGAGTTAGATACGAGAGGCTTACTGCAAGCAATAGCAACGTTCCGACGTCGAGGAGTCAGTGGTAAGGCTCTTTATCCTGTCGTCCGTAATCACTGCCAGGTGTCTTGATTGATGATCGTCTCCGGCTGCTTGTGGGAGCGGTCTGCGCAGCGTGTGTGGGGGCGTGTCTGGACACACTCCGAGTGGAGCTGTTGAGTGCTACCGCAGAAGATGGAAAAACGGACTGTGCTTATGTCATAACACGGTGTTGATCTGGAAGTGTTTGCCTCTGCATTTTGATGGTGTGGGCGTGTGGCACCAAACGGAGGTCTTGATATGCGGAGTAAGCACTCTTCATTCTCTAGCTGGTGAATTTTCAAATGATGCTACATATTAGCAGTAATGCTACTTTTTATAGCAACACTTTTGCCGCATACTTGACTTATTACGGTTGTCTGTTCGACATATTCCCACTTGAAGCCAAACCACCGCCAGACTACGGACCCCCTGCTGTTTTTCTTGGGAATTACTTCTTCCTTCATTCGCACCTTCTTTCACTCGTATTACCACTCGCACGGCTCTGCTAGCATCACATCAAACGTTACCCATGCTGCTACCTCTCTGTGTGGCAGTATGTGACGAGTGTAAGAAGGTGCGCTTGCTGTCTGTGAGAAGGAGAGACAGGAAAGAGCCTGTAATGTAATGCCCGCAGCTAAAGGCAACTGCGTGACAACGTATACTCGAATATCACGATATAGTCATTTGCTATATCGCACAGAAACAAACCCGCGACAAACGGTGTATTTCGATATATATCGCCCAGCCCGAAAAAGGACATTCCAAATAGCAGCAATACCAACAAGCTGATGCAAAATTTGTCCAACCTCCTTGAAAACAAAAGCGCACTTTAAGATGATAATGATGTTATGTTTTTTGTGTGTGAGTGCTCGCGGACACGGTGTGTGTGATGCATCAGTGCATTAGATTTGTGGCAGAAATGCTTGTAGTTAGTGCATGCTGCATGCTACCCCTGCTTGCAACTCTCCGCTTACAGCTATCGCCGCCAGCTAGCCCCTGGGTGGGTGAAAAGAGGAGCTGAGTGCGTAAGCCTTCTCCTGCTCGCTGACGTCAGTGCCTTTTGTGTCTTGAATGGCAGTTGATTCTTTAGCGACTTGCGGCACTTTTAACATGTTTGTTTTAACAATTTTGTACCTTGCGCCGTTCAGAGATCAATTTGAGGTGTCAGCTTGTCAATTTATATCACTCTGTGTTGTCGGAAGCACTTTAAAACAGCTATAAACTCGCCATAGCTTTTGGTTGCTATGCAATAGCTTTGGAATTGCTTGTCCAGGGTGTACACCGCCTTATACCAGAATGCAGCTGAGATAGGCTCCAGCACCCCCCACAACCCTGTAAGGGACAAACGGTAGAAAATGGTTAGATGGCTATCAAATATGTGGTATAAATCAATACAATCAATTAAAATACCTATGAAGGTTCTCATTCATCCAGGTCGTTGTCATCTCAGGGCGTTCAGTCGTTCCCAACTGGACTGCTTGGTTTGTGTTGGGAGACATTTCACCGCTCATCTGAGTAGGCTTCATCAGTTTGTGCTCATGGACTTAGACTGGTTAGATCAAGTCCTACGATTGGTGCCAAAACCCCAAATATATGCACTCCAAAAACCAGGAGAGTGTGCTGGGAAAGGATGGTTTCTCCCGATCATAGTGAGAAATAAACAACTGTTTAATGCAAACCAGCAATCTTAACTGTCAAAGCGAGCAACAGTCGTTGAAAACCACAGATGATGCCGCGCTAGCTGTTCAAGGTCGGGACCCAGGCTCGACAACTCCTCTGTGCATCAGAATCAGAATCAGAAGTTTTATTGCCATTGTTTGAGAAGGGGTTCACAAACTAGGAATTTGACTTGGCGCAATCGTGCAACATAAAACACATATAACACAAAATAGAATAACATGAGCTGCAACTGAGCTATCAGATCTTGTTATAAGTATTGTTCATGTGTATGATGGCCGAGGGGAAAAACTGTTGAGGTGGCGGGAGGTGTGGGTTTGGATGGACCGTAGTCTCCTGTCTGAAGAGAGAGGGGAGAATAGTTTATGTTTAGGGTGAGAAGAGTCAGCTGTGATCCGACCCACACACCTCCTGGTCCTGGAGGGGTGGGAGTTTGCAGCCAATCACCTTCTCATCAGCATGTACCATGCGCTGCAGTCGATGCTTGTACCGGACTGTGGCGCCGGGGAACCACACGGTGATGGAGGAGATGAGGATGGAGGAGATGATGGCTGAGTAGAAGTGCACCAGCATCTCGGTCGGCACTTTCAGTTTTTTCAGCTGACGCAGGAAGTACATCCTCTGCTGGGCCTTCTTGATGAGGGAGCTGATGGTTGGCTCCCACTCGAGGTCCTGGGTGATGGTGGTGCCCAAGAAACGGACGGAGTCCACAATGGAGACGGCGGTGGGAGAGTCAATCAGGGTGAAGGGTGATGGTGGGCCTTTGTCTTTCCTGAAATCCAAGATCATCTCCACTGTTTTCTGGGCGTTCAGCTCCAGGTTGTTGAGGCTGCACCAGCCGGTCCACCTCTCTCCTGTAGGCAGACTCGTAGCTATCCAAGATGAGCCCGATGATAGTGTCGTCCGCCAACTTGAGCAGCTTTACCGACTGGTGACTGGAGGTGCAGCAGTTTGTGTACAGGGAGAAGAGCCAGGGGAAAAGTACACAGCCCTGAGGAGTACCAGTGTTAGTGGGTCGACTGTCCGGGACAATCTTCCCCAGCCACACGTGCTGTCTTCTGTCCGTCAGGAAGTCATTGATCCAACTGCAGAGTGAGTCGGGCATGCTGAGCTGGTAGAGCTTGTCTCGTAGCAGTCCATGGAGGATGGTGTTGAAGCTGAAGTCCACAAATTGGATCCTGGCGTAGGTTCCTGGGGAGTCCAGATGCTCCTGGATGAAGTGGATGGCCAGGTTCACTGCATTATCCACAGACCTGTTGTCTCTGTAGGCACACTGCAGTGGGTCTAGGAGGGGGGCGGTGATGTCCTTGAGGTAGGGCAGGACCAAGCCCTCAAAGGACTTCATGACCACAGACGTCACCGCCACGGCCTATAGTCATTAAAGGCCTACTGAAACCCACTACTACCGACCACGCAGTCTGATAGTTTATATATCAATGATGAAAGCTTAACATTGCAACACATGCCAATACGGCCGGTTTAGTTTACTAAATCACAATTTTAAATTTCTCGCTGAGTTTCCTGTTGAAAACGTCACGGAATGATGACGCGTATGATGACGCATGTTTGTGATGTTATTGGTTGGAGGGGACATAGTAGCCCAGCACCACTTACGGCTAAAAGTCATCTCTTTTCATCGCGCAATTACACAGTATTTTGGACATCTGTGTTGCTGAATCTTTTGCAATTTGTTCAATTAATAATGGAGACGTCAAATAAGAATGCTGTTGGTGGAAAGCGGTGGATTGCAGCTGCCTTTAGCACCGAAACACAGCCAGTGTGTTTCTTTGTTTATTGTGAAGCTTTAACACAGAGCGGTCAGGTGAACATGTTTCTCTATGTCAACCAGCAAGTTTTTGGATGGGAAAATTGTGATATTAAGTCAGCTCTTACCGGAGACATGAGTGGATTACGCGACCTCATCCTGCAGCTCAAAAAGGCAGCTGTGATCTTGGTTCCTTGGCTTCTCTCAGAGACACTGGCGTTCACAGCAGCCATCCAACTTTCTGGTATGACTTTACAATCTCACTAAAATACTATTAACACAATGAGCAGATAAGGGATTTTCCAGAATTATCCTAGTAAATGTGTCTAATTACATCTGAAACGCTCCCACTCCCGCCGCCTGGAGCCGTCGCTCTTTTTTTTTTTGTGCTTCACTCTAACTTTCCTTGTCCATGAATCGTTCATCCTTGCTCAAATTAATGGGGAAATCATCGCTTTCTCGGTCCGAATTGCTCTTGCTGCTGGTTGCTCACATAAACAATGTGAGGATGTGAGGAGCCCTCACACCGGTGACATCACGCGCACATTGTCTGCTACTTCCGGTACAGGCAAGGCTTTTTTTATCAGCGACCAAAAGTTGCAAACTTTATCGTCAATGTTCTCTACTAAATCCATTCAGCAAAAATATGGCGATATCGCGAAATGATCAAGTATGACATATATAATGGACCTGTTATCCCCGTTTAAATAAGAAAATCTCATTTCAGTAGGAATTCAAGTCCTGCGATCCGGACTTTCTTGGGGACAGGGACAATGGTGGAGGTCTTGAAGCAGGACGGCATGCGGCATAGCTCCAGAGAGGTGTTAAAAATGTCAGTGAAGACAGGAGCCAGCTGATCCGCACAGTGTCTCAAGGTGAAGGGGGAGACACCATCCGGCCCAGGGGCCTTCTGGGGGCCTTCAAGGACTGCCGGCATACATCCTCCTCTCGGAAGGAGAGGGCCTTTGATGAAGTCCTGTGATAATTTTTGGAGTCCTTTAATGTCCTTGGAGTCCTTTAAGTCCTTAATGAAGAGCTGGAGTTGGTGGGGGGGTGATGGTGGGGGGAGCAGAGCTTTGATGAGCTGAAAGCCGTTCCTGATGACAGTAATGTGTGTTGAGGTCCTGAGCGAGAGTTTGGTCATTCAGGGCCTGGGGGGCTTTGGGTTTATAGTTCGTAAGGGCCCTTCATCTTTTCCACACGACTGCAGAGTCGTTGGCGCTGAACTGTTCCTGTAGACGGCGTGAGGTGAGCAGGAAGTCAGGGCTAAGAGGGGTGTAGCAGGTTCGTGTCCAAGCGGGAGGTCGAGAATTCAAAAGGGCCGCCCGGGAAGCAAGGAAACAAGAAAATGGCGAGACGCACAGCTCGCCAGCACAGGAACAAGGGCAAGCGCTGGAATGACAAAGAAGATACGAGAGCAAATCAGACACGACGGGAGAAATGCACACAGAAAGAGAGAGAGAGAGCTTAATTATACTTAATAAACGCATACTTATCTCTGCCTATAGGCCTCTTGTCCACACGCAGATGCATACTTTATCTTTAAAAAAACTGATTTTTACAAATGCTGGCCAAAGTGTAGAGTTCCAAACCTCTCCGCTGAGCGGATGCGTGTATATGACGCAAACAGAGCCTTGTGATGAGGTCACGGTTGTGCGCTGTCATTTCCAAAGCTCAGCAACAGTGCCTTGCTGCCTTTAAACACACTAAAAGAGGACTTATTGTGTTTGAACGTAAATGCGCTTCTTTTTTCACTCAACAACATTAAAATGGGCTTTGCGACAGTCCCGCCAGCGATAATGACAGTCAGCTGTTTTGGATAGGATCGCTGTCGAACCTCCAGCTGATGGGACAACTTTGTCAAGCAAGACCTTTTGCATCGTGTCATAATTAAGATGCAACATTATCGTATATTCCTTATGTAACAACAAATCATGAAGTTAACTGACGTGTCTTGCTACCATTTATGTAGATGGAGCCGGGCGGGATTGTGCACGGTCATAAAAAGCGAACAATGTAGTGTGTACTGATGACTGGGCCAACACAATGTTTGTATGGAGAAAAAGCGGACGGGACGACAGGTTGTAGAGGACATTGAATGCAGTGCCTTTAAAGCACGTCCCCAATGATGTTGTTTGGGTGGAAATTGAGAGAAATTCGGGAGAATGGTTGCCCCGTGTGATTTTCGGCAAGGGCACTGAAATTCGGGAGTCTCCCGGGAAAATTGTGAGGGTTGGTAAGTATGAGTATTAGCGATGAATGCGGTGTTATAATATCGGCGGGCCAGCTCTAATGTTAATTTGATATTGCCTCAAGGGCCAAATTAAATTACACGGTGGGCCAAATTTGGCCTGAGGGCCAGAGTTTGACACCCATGGTCTAGTACATGCAGCCAAGAATAAACAGCTCATTATATAAGTACCTTTCTCTGCACCCAAAGGGATGGCCAATTTGACCCCATTCTGAAAAAGAGGCGTGGAGGGCACAAGTCACATCTACATTAAGGTTTCCAGGGAAGCTTTATTTGTTTTCGTGAGGGGCATCCTCTCTCGTCTCTTCCAAGGGTCACACTCAGTTGACACTGCTGCTGGATGTCATTGTGCTTATGTGGGTTTAGTCTTCCAGGTCAAATTATCCCTCAATTTGAACTGAAAATGGAAATGGTTGAGGCAAGGATCAGCTCAGTCCCAGTCCCTCTGCTGTGTATTAAGCCATCACAGTGTTGTAAGGCGAACTCATATAATGAACCCTGTCACCACCACATCCGCACCAATATCCCCACAGCACATCGTGCATATTGATTGCAGAATGTGAGTGCGAGACAGTGTGTGATGATGTTACGTATGTGTGCATGCTCGCACAAGCTCACCTTTTTTCCAGCAAGGAGCAAGGGAATCATGTTACTCTCGGACTGATTAGAAAGCTCATGCATAGGAAATCACGACAGAGACACTGCTCCCCATCTGCCCGCAGTGCAGGTGAAAACAATTTACACATCGGTAGCCTAATGGAGACATTCATAGGGAGCACGGGCAGAGACGCTCAGGGATTGAGGGGGAAGGAAAAATAGAGGTAGTGTAACGGGCCCAGGCCAATGCGGGCCAGTGGCCCAGCTCACTGGGCCAAGCCAGTAGCAGATAGCACATAATCACCCAGGTCAGGCTTTAATGAATGCAGTCATGGCCGATAAGGGCAGGCTTTTGCCCATGCTAAAGACACTTGTAAACAATACGGCTGGGTGAAACATTGCAATAATATGTTGATTCAGCAGGTAATGAGCTTCTCCCTGAATCAATACCCTCAACTAACCGTTCTGCCTGGTGGGACAGAGAAGAGTAGACAGCCAGGTCGGCGAGCGCACACCTCTGCCGATGACCTTTCCACGGCAGTAAGGACACAACGCAGTCTGAAGAGGACTGTTCTCGCATTGCACAAGGCGCTGAGTGTCAGAACTTTCATTCGCAGCAAGCAAATGAACAGGCAGGCACTGCATGCTAATGAGCGGCAGGCTATTTTCCACCTTTTTTATCTGCACATTATGCTCTTGACTTTGGAGAAGGTGGGAATTAGGTTGGACCTCGGTGTCAGGCTGCCTGATGGCTTCGCTCAGGAAAAAAAAAACTGGTAATTGAAGCCGATGGCTGCCACGGAGGAGGTCTGAATTTGGAAATAAACACTTTCAAGCACTGCACGTCATTTCTAGAGAGATGACAGGGGGAATGGAAATGAGCAGTCTGGATCTAATGTGCTTTCGCAGTGCTGAAAATAAGGGAGCTAGCTTTCAGATAACAATTCTACTCATTAGGACTCCTGTGCTTCTGTAATGACAAGGTCCTGAGTTGCTGAAATCAGAGTGGGCAATTAGAATATTCTGGCATCCAGACAAACCATGTAAACAGACACATGGGCCTGGGTTTTACAAACACTAATTATCTTCCATGGAATAAAAAGGAAAACAGTATAGTTCCTTGTGTCAGAGACATATTAGATATATTTGCATGCAGTCATATTGTGCTTTTTTATGATGCTGTACACCATGTAGTACAGTAATACATCTTTATTTTTCTAGTTTGCAGTGCAGAGTATTGTAATAAAAATAAATCATAAAACTTTGGGAGCTTATGAGCTCATTTTATCTTGTACTCATTTGCGATTATGGAAGATGTGGCCTCTTCACCTTCCTATCACTAGGCTGCTATCCACTGCACCGCCTGTAGCAACCATAACTTCATTTGGCTCTCTAATGCCCTGTTGTAGTGCAGCATCATTCTCTCTTAGGAAGCATCATTTTAATCTCCAGTGCATTATCAATAGGGGTGGTCAAAGTGTAATAAAACATTTTTATCCGCGGGGTTTTATAATAGGTGGATTTTTGTTTGTATGGTGGCAACAAACTATGTTCTCGTAATGCAAAGTTAAATCCACAAGATTATAAACTCTTCTAAATAAAAGGTTTTGCACTTTGACCATTGATATCAATAAATACCGTTGCCATATAATCATTTTTGAAATGGTACCAGTGTTTAAATGGAACCTGGACAGTACTTGAAAAAAGAAAAACATTACTTTTGTGCAGAAACAATACCCTTTGAATGTTTACAAAGATGTGAAATGCAAGTTAAACAGAATGTCAGTAATATAAATACATTAATAACTAACACATTCACCAATATGAAATCAATCACAACACATTGTCATAATTATCACAGCAAAACTACCAGCAATATGGAACACAGAGTATATGCAGAAAATATGCTAGATTTTTATAGTTGTGTAGCAACGGGAGTGCAGTAATGTGTAGGGATCTGAGCTCTGATTCACGGAAAGGCAGTAATGTTTGCATGCTGTGTTGAAGCCATTCTGGAAGTTAACGGACCCGTAGCGTCCAGATGACCGAAATGTCCCTAACACGTTCACTTTATGTATATTTTGCTCCTGAAAATGACTCTTGCATACATCGGTAGATAACGAATTGTAGTTGAAACGTCCCTTTTTCATCACCAAACTGATGATCGTTGGTTCGTCTAATTGTGCGCGAGTCAACTTGACTCGAGAGGGCAATACTAGCCATGTGCTGATCGTTCGGCCGCCAAACCTTATTGGCCCATTTTCATAAATAAATATGTGATTGCAGATTTATGTCTTTTAATGCTAAACACAAAAATCAATCCTGTCTGACTGACACAATTTATTTTTGGTTCAAAGGCTGACAGGAACATACACCATGTGCATAGACCGCCCTGCTCCACCCCGTTTTTTCGCAAGGATTTTGAGTAATTTTTCATCCAAATGGGAACGAATGAACATCCGAGCAGTTAGCATCGTAATGACGGTGGACCTTATACAGTAAGTGATGTTTCATTATGTTTGTCGGCTCTCATGAGGTCTGCAGTAAGCAGAAATCAGTGATGCGGGGGGGAAAAAAGCAAACTTTGTGGTGCCTTTTTTAAATTAATGTGCCTCGTATGCTTAAAATGATCAAAATACGTAAATAATAAATGTTATTATAAATGTGCCTGTTACTACATTACATATATACTTACATTATTTCTCAAACCCTAGTGAGACACTAGTGATTTAGGGCTATATAAGTAAACATTGATTGATTGATTGATAAAGATGTTTGAATGTTTATTAGGGGTCTATAAACAGAATTGAACGGCTCCCATAGACTCAATTGTAAGCAAACTTTTGATCAAATGTATTTAATAAAAAAAATTAAAAAAAATTGTCGTTATGTCTTACATAATGATTGTGAATGATAGGCAAAATTCCAAAAAAGTGCAGTTCCACTTTAAGTATCATAATCATATAACATTATCACTCGAGGACAAGGCTGAAAATGTTAAACATCGAGAGCAAAACCGGACTAGGCATGCTAATAGCTAAGCTAACTACTAAACTATCTTGAAACATCACCAGAAAGTAAGTGCTTAATAAAGTTTAAGAAGTATAGATGGAACGACTTTTCAGCAGAAAGTAGGCAAATATTTACAGGAAATTAACGAGTAGGAAAATAAAAGTTTAGATCGACAACTTTCTGATATACTGTACCTGGGTACATGAACTTCCCCCTGTGTTTTCACCAAAAATTACCCAGGTAGATTTAGTTCTTCGGGAACTTCATTTAGTTCCTGCCGGGTGGGTGGGACTTTTGAAAGGTTCCAAAGATTTTCAAGGGGGATAGCTGCGCTGTCGACAGCTGATTGGTTGAACACAGCTGGGGGCGTTCCTAAAACTTATTTTTTGAACACAACAGCCGCCATCACAGAGACAATTTGTTTATTTTTTAGTTTTGGTGTATTTCACAGGATATTTAATAATAAAGACAAAGAAAAGCAAAAGGAATTTTGACTTACAGTAACTTTTGTGGGGCAACTTTGTGCTGAGAACGCTGATCAGGCGGACTACCATGCAATGTTTCAATCAGCCAATGTCTTTAAAGTATGTGAAGTTTAAAGTTCTTTATTATTTTTGTACAATACGTGAAGCTATGAGAAGTGGACAGAATCTTTTAAACGTATTTATTGAGGACTCAAAGAGGCGACCTCAACTAATACTCTGAGACTTTGTTGGATAAATGTAAAATGAAGGAGGCAGTACACGTGTGGAATTAAGGTAAATTACATTAAATACTAATGATTTACTTTATTAAAAATAGTCTGGGATACTCCATTTGTGTAGTTATTAGCCTCAACCTAAGTGAACAGAATGCTAATGCTAACAAGCTAATGCTAAATCCGATGTGTTCCTGTTGTTGCAGTGAGATACACACTGCCATGTATTCTATACATATATAGTTATTTGCAGCGGAAATTAATCATAAGAACTCGCCTGACCCTCATGAATTCATCATTTACTGAAGGGACAACTTTATGACTGTTGGACATAAACAGTTCGAACACTATTTTTAAATCATATTGTTTTTTACATATTATTGCTATGTATTTCATTTACTTACAGTTTAGTAAAAAAAATAAAAAAAATAAATCTGATAATACTGTAGTATTGTCTGTTTATTTACATAGTATCGGCATAGAAAAATAGTAGACCAGTCCTCCGTATGTCTGATTTGTATAAACTAACCTGAACTGTGAAATCCAGTGAAAACAATATTTACACAGGTCTACATGTTCCAGGATCTAAAGGTTCTAGGAAATTAAAGTTCCTGAACAATTGGTGGTTAAGGGCCTAACTGTCAGTTTACAACACATATGAGGCGGGCGGGAAGATGTATAAGTTAGTGGTATCGATACCATCAATAAAATGAATTGATTAACGTGGACCCCGACTCAAACAAGTTGAAAAATGTATTCGGGTGTTACCATTTGGTGGTCAATTGTACGGAATATCTACTGAACTGTGCAATCTACTAATAAAAGTTTCAATCAATCAATCAATCAAAATCAATCAACGTTTATTTATACAGCCCTTAATCACAAATGCCTTAAAGGGCTTTAAAAAACACAATGACATCTTAGGATCTGATCCCACATTCAGGCAAGGAAAAATTCAACCAATTGGGAGCAATGAGAAAACTTGGGAGAGACCACAGATGTGGGGACCCCTTCCCACTGGGTGACCGGTGCAATGGATTCTGAGTGGGTACGGTTAATAATGTGCGAGTCCAGTCCAAAGGGAAACCAACAGGGGATCCTCTTGCATGTAGACAAGTCAAAATGCTGAGATATCATCGACTGATGCATAGAGGAGTGGTCCACTTCTGGTCCCGACTTAATTGGAACAGCTAGCGCGTCCTCAGTGGAAACTGATCCATGGCCATCTGATAATCTCTCCATGCAAGAAAGGGGGCAGAGCATAAAAGAGAGGCAGCAGATCAACTGGTCTAAAAAGGGATTTATTTAAAGGTTAGCGTGTATAAATACGTTTTAAGATGGGACTTAAATGCTTCTACTGATGTGGCATTTCTAACTGTTACCGATACAGCATTCCAGAGTAATAGAGCCCGAATTGAAAACTCTTTAGAACCCGCAGACATTTTTTGGGCCTTGGGCATCACTAATTAGTCTGAGTTTTTTAAATGCAGATTTATTGCTGGTACATATGGTACAATACAATCAGCTAGATAAGCTGGACCTAGATCGTTTGGTATTTTGTACATAAGTAATAAAACCTTAAAGTCCCATCTTATGTGCACAGGAAGCCAGTGTAGGTGAGCCAATATATAGTAGGCGTGATAAAATCAAACTTTCTTGTCCTTGTGAACAGTCAAACAGCCACACCAAAGGTAGTACCAGTATAAAATCAATGAATCAATCAATCAAAGTTTGCTTGTATAGCCCTTAATCACAAATGTCTCAAAGAGCTGCACAAGCCGCATTAACATTCTCGGCTCAGATCCCACATGAAGGCAAGAAAAAACTCAACCCAATGGGAACAACGTGAAACCCGGAAGGGACTGCAGTTGTGGAGCCCCCATCCATCCCCTTAGGTGATCGGTGCAATGGACGTTGAGTGGATATGGTTAATCATTTGAGAGTTCAGTCCATAGTGGGGCTAGCAGGTAGACAAGTTGGGGCGCCGAGACGTCACCGACTGATGCATAAGGAGTGGTCCATCCCGGGTCCCGACTTCATAATGTTTAAAGGCCTGTCCATTGGGAGACAAGTGAACAGGGACATCACCAACTGATGCACAGAGGAGTCGAGGCAGATCCGCGGTCACCTGGTAACCTCTCCAAGCAGGAGAGGGGGGCAGATCAGAAAAACAGGACAGCAGATCAACTGGTCTAAATAGGGGTCTATTTAAAGGCTAGATTATACAAATGAGTTTTAAGATGGGAATAAAATGCTTCTACTGAGGTAGCATTTTTAACTGTTAAAGGTAGCGCATTCCAAAGTACTGGAGCCCGAAAAGAAAATCTAAAGCCCACAGACTTTTTGGGGAATCACTAATAAGCCAGAGTTCTTGGAACACAGATTTCTGGCCGGGACGTAGTGTAAAATAAAATCAGCAAAATAGGATGGAGCTTGACCGTTTAGTATTTTATACGTAAGTAGTAAAACCTTAAAGTTGCATCTTAAGTGCACTTGAGGCCAGTGCAGGTGAGCCAGTATAGGTGTAATATGATTAAACGTTCTTGTTCTTGTCAAAAGTCTGGCTGCTGAATATTTTACCAACTGTAATATTTTAATGCTAGACATAGGGAGACTCGAAAATAATATGTTTCAGTAATTGAAACAAGAGTAATTAGATAGATATTATTATTTTCTCAAAAATGTTGTTTATGTTCATGTTTACAAACTGAGGGTATAATTCATTGGACACATGAGGACTTTGAGTGCAAAAGCCTACGGCCACTCTGACCACCACCTATTATTCATTCACTAGTGTGAGCAGCACTGGGAGGAAGGGTGAAGTGTCTTGCCCAAGGACACAATGGCAGTGACTTGGATGGCCAGAGCCTGGGATTGAACCTGAAACCCTCGAGTTGCTGGCACAGCCGTTCTTTCCACCACACCACACCACGCCGTGGTGTGATGTTAGAGTTAGGTCCGCCTATCAGTAAGACAATTAGGTTAAATTTAGCACACAGGTTAGGCACTGATACTTTGTTTGTCAGTCAGGTTACTACCAATGCATTTCCTCAATTGATGTACAATTAACGTAGTAATCCACCAACATTTTTCCTTGTCTCAAAAAACCGTGAAACCCTAAAAGGGTAACAATTTAGACAAGGATTCATAAGGCATTTTTCATTACAAGTTTTCAAAATGGCTGCCGGGCTGACCTGTAACTGCACAAACCTGAGTAATGTTTGTACGCTGTCAGCAAATGACAGCAGCAGTTAATCTGGCATGTACAGAAACAAATTGCAGCCTTCTTGATGCGACATGCAACCTTGATGCAATGTAGCGGGCAAGACCACAGGGGTTTCTTTTCTTTGGTTCTGATAGCCTTCATGCTCATGAATAAAACAGGGGGTTTAGGGGGCGTCCTGTGCAGCTAATTCACAATCTGTTTTTATGGTACTTGGCGCAACAATTTCTCATCCCCTGCTTCAGGGCTGCAGATTGCACAGAGAGCTGATTCTCTGCGACTCATACATAGAGTAATTTGCCATAATCAGTCGGTGTGCAGTGGTGAGTTCAACGGGAGCTGAGACACATGATACTGTTTCTTCAATTTTATGCAAATAAACAACATTGCACAGCTTCTAAAATTGCCCATCATTTCTGACAGGCTATCTGTTGGCATGTGTTAGCAGAGTAACTTTTGTAAAGATGTAAACCTACAGTCCTCATGCTCTCTAATCTGCATACATGGTGCTTTTTAAGTCATGGTACTGTTAGTAAATAATTATACTGTAGGTTACCTCACTATAATTTCTGAAGTTGAATGCCATCTGAAGCAATACATTTTGAGAATAATAAGCACTAATTTTGCGCAAAACGTCAGTGACATCGAATGAAACAGTAGCATTTTACTTAAGAACTCAGCAGACCGCAATTCAGTGACAAATTATCTTCATCAATTAATTCAACAACTTTTAAATTGTCTTGGGCTAGAACTTTTGTGGATTTTTATGACAGTTAGTTTACACAAGGCACAGTATTACATGCATTATGTTTAGGTATATGTCGTCGCTTGTCAAAATTAAGGCAGTTTTTTGCTGTCCTTACATTTTACAAGGGTTATTATCTTTTTATACTGTTTAAGAACACAATTGCATTAAAAAATGAGATGTCTAGGAGCTCATGTCGCAAATGCGCACCATCAGTTCAAGAGGGCATGTATTTATGTATCAATGCACTGCATTCCTTGGTGGTGGGCGATCCTGAAAATGTTGGTAACAAGCTGATGCAAAGTAAACACGTGGGCTAATATCACCAATACCAGTACTTGTTACTACTTTTTAGACATTGTTTGTATTTAAAGAGATTTTTTTATCGAGGTATTGATCAAATAACTTTGAACGTGCCGGACTGACATGCTTAACATCATTGGGTGCTATTTGCCGACGAGTAGTGTGTGTCGGCAAATGGAAGGTCAAGTTACTTACAAATATTTTCTACACATACCGACTGCTGTACACACACATAGATTTGTCATGGCAGAAGTATAGCGAAAGTCATCTGTAAAAAGACAGCCAGTCAAGGGGTCCTGCCTCACACAGACCTCCAAACACAGCGATATATATTTTTACACACACACAAATCCAAACACAGACACATATTGTGACATGGCCATGTAGATGTTACACCTTTGTAAATCCTTTTACTACAATAGTACTCCCATAATCAAGTCCCTGGTCTGCCAGAAGATAAGAAGATGGAGCACGAGGGATTATTAGTGTTGCCAATTTAGCAGCTTTGTCGCTCTATGTAGCGAGTAATCAGACCCATCTAGATTAGGATTTTGTGATATAAATGATGTATGATACAAATCATGTAAATATGGCCTGGGATAGAGGTTTGAATTATGGTGCCCATTGATCTCCTGCTTGCCCCACTATGGACTGGACTCTCAACTTGTTAACTAGATACACTCGACGTCCATTGCACCGGTCGCTCATCTTTGGTCCCCTCCAAGGTTTCTCATTGTATCCCATTGGGTTGAGTTTGTTCTTGCCCTGATGTGGGATCTGAGCCAAGGATGTTGTTGTGGCTTGTGCAGCCCTTTGAGACACTTGTGATTTAGGGCTATATAGATCAACTTTGATTGATGCATGTTGATGAAAAATTCCAGTCTTTTTTTGCAAAACGGAAAGCGACAAACAGCTTTTAGCGGCTACATTTTGTCAAGGTAATGTAGCGTCCGGACAGAAGTGGCTCCTGGCCAGCCAGTACAGCCTAAGTGTGTCCATATAGAAGCGAACAAAATAATTTTACTAAACAATTTCGACTGGGCTATGAGCCAGAGGGAGAATGCCGCTGTCTTGTGATGACGTTATCCCGCCCACTAGTGATGACGTCAGGGAACAAGATTTTTTTGGGATTCTGTTTACTTCCTCTGTCAGCCACCCACTAAAAGATTTTATTTCTAGAAAAAATCCTTATGAGAAAATATTTTCAAAATTTCGATTTTTTTCAGTCCCAGTCACCTTCTGTTTTTCAAGCTACGCCTCCAGTGACTTTGGCTCCGCCCCCAGTGACTATTGAACCCATAAATTTACTTTTTAGACAAGTGAGAGGGGAGGAGTCTACCCCCCTTCTGAACTCCCTCAACCCACCCCTAAAGACGATTCCAGACTACAGGGAGCACGTCTGGTATCCGCTTCTTGAGGGGGGGGGGCTAGTGCTGGGAGTTGTGCTAGTGGGTTGGCACAGCTATGCCCAGCCAGGGAGCAACCTCCGGGCCGGCCACCACCTCCAGTCCTTCGGCATACCAAGCCGCAGCCCCCAGCCCGGCCACCTCTGCCAAAGCCACGGCTAGCAATTGTCCCTAGGCTGGTTTCCGCACCGGCACTGGCTTCATGACCTGTTCCTGTTCCTGCACCATGGCACGCTCCGGTACCAGCTCCACGGCACGCTTGGGTACCAGCTTCCACGGCGACGACGCCTCCTGCTTGCACGGTGACGACGTCTCCTGCTCCCGTTTCCATGGCGACGACGTCTCCTGCTCCCGCTTCCACGGCGACGACGTCTCCTTCTCCCGCTTCCACGGCGGGCCTTCCCACAGCGCTGCCACCCTCCTCGTTGCCAGCATCTTCGTTTCCGCGACCTTTGGCTGGCCGGCTGTGCAAGCAGTCCTCTCAAGGGTTAGTTCATGTATGCCCACAAATCTGGCGTAAGACTCAAAGACTGCTGAGGTTCTGGCGTCACTCCCGCCCACCTCCCCACGAATGTGGCCTTTCAGCGGCAGCACCGTTCCTTTCTCCGCCGCCACCTGACTCGTCCCCAGTGGATTTTGGGACACGTGGCCTGGCAACCCACCGCCAAGTCCTCCCTCCGCCCTCCCTCCACCCTCCCTCCGCCCTCCGTTGACTCTTGAACTGTCTTGTAGTTGTTGGGTTTTAGTTTTTCCATGAGACATTTGGAGTCCGTCCCTAAGGGGTGGGGGGTGTACTGTTATGATCCGCTGCCCAGATCATATTCTGTTTGGGTTTTTGGGTCACCATCACTAGAAGCAATTAAGTCTCATCTTAAAACTCATGTGTGTACTCTAGCCTTTAAATATACCCCCTTTTTAGACCAGTTGATTTGCCATTTCTTTTCTTTTTCTCCTCTGTCCCCCTCTCCCTTGTGGAGGGGGGTTGGTGGGTCCGGTGGCCATGGATGAAGTACTGGCTGTCCAGAGTCGGGACCCAGGATGGACCGCTCACTTGTGTAGTGGTTGGGGACATCTCTGCGCTGCTGACCTGCCTCCGCTTGGGATGGTTTCCTGCTGGCTCCACTATGGACGGGACTCTCGCTACTATATTGGATCCCCTTTGGACTGGACTCTCACCGTTGTGTTAGATCCACTATGGATTGGACTTTCACAATGAGGGGGTTGCCCACATATGCGGTCCTCTCCAAGGTTTCTAATAGTCATCATTGTCACTGTCACCGACGTCCCATTGGGTGTGAGTTTTTCCTTGCCCTTATGTGGGCTCTACCGAGGATGTCGTTGTGGTTTGTGCAGTTCTTTGAGACACTTGTGATTTAGGGCTATATAAATAAACATTGATTGATGATTGACCTGTGTTTTCTGTTGGTTTTGGACACCTTCGGTTCTTGTTTGTGCACCTCTGAGTTGGTTACTATGGCTGGGAATCTTTGGGTGTCTCATGATTTGATTCAATATCGATTCTTGGGGTCACGATTCGATTGAAAATCGATTTTTTTTCAATTCAACACGATTCTCGATTCAAAAATGATTTTTTCCCGATTTAAAAGGATTCTCTATGCATTCAATACATAGGATTTCAACAGGATCTACCCCGGTCTGCTGACATGCAAGCAGAGGACTAGATTTTTGTAAAAAAGCTTTTATAATTGTAAAGGACAATGTTTTATCAACTGATTGCAATAAAGTTAATTTGTTTTAACTATACAAAGAAGCAAAAATATGACTTATTTCATCTTTGTGAAAACATTGGACACAGTGTGTTGTCAAGCTTATGAGATGCGATGCAAGTGTAAGCCACTACTTTTGGTTAGTTATGTGCCGTGTTTGTGTCTCCTTTCAATTGCTCTGTTTATTGCAGTTCTGAGTGTTGCTGGGTCAGGTTTGGTTTTGGAATTGGATTGCATTGTTATGGTATTGTTGTGTATTGTTTTGTTGGATTGATAAAAAAATATATATAAATATATATATTTTTGAAAAACGAGAATCGATTCCGAATCACACAACGTGAGAATCGTGATTCAAATTCGAATCAATTTCTTCCCACACCCCTATTGGTTACTATAGTTAGTTATTATTTTCCCCCGCCGGCTGTGTTCCAGACGCGCACCTGTTTGTAATCACTGACATTATTTAAGCCTGCCTTTTCAAGTCAGTCAGTCTGGCTTCTTTATTTGCGTCACACAACTGTCACGTTCGTGTTTGCTTGTCTCCTAACCCCCTGCTAGTTATCATAGCCTGTGCTAAGTGTAGCCTTAGCTTCCGGTGAGATCGACACCTAATCCAGTCGGTTTGTTTTCTGTTTTGTACCTGTTCTGTATGATTTTTACTATTAAATCAAGTCCTTAACTGCAAGTCCGGTCAGGATTCGTCCTTTGCATCCTGGGAGAACAAATTCCACATCACCTTGCGACCCGCCCATGACAGGAATCATTTCCATAATTTGAAAACATCCAGCAGGCTGCATTGAAGTGTTTATTTTGTTGTATTTTTCCCAGGTACACCAGTTAACTGCTTTTTTTTTTGCTGTTTTGCAAGAGTCGTGTCACGTGACTTTAAACGTGATCCCTCATTGGCTCGTTCTGAGACAGGATCGATAGTTTCTGCCTCTTTTTACTGGAAGTGAGTCTTGCTTTTTGAAACAGCACATTTTTGGACACTGAATTTTTTAGCACTGAATTTTTTTTACACTGAATTTCAAAACACTTATTTTTTTTTACATTGAATTTTGCAGCCCTCTGAGACACTAGTGATTTAGGGCTATATAAGTAAACATTGATTGATTGATTGATGAATTTTACATTTTTCAAGGAAATTGTCAGCATAACTTGATGCAAAAATATTTCACAAATTTCAAATGCGAAAAAATCTGTTACATAAATTTAGTGAAAAAAAAAAAGCTTTCGGAATAAAGACACAGATAACTCTCCGTATATATTTCCTAACCCTACCCTAATTATTATTTTGCAACAAGTCCACAGCATTGCTGATAGGGTGGGAACGTAGTCAAAGCGGGCTTGGCTTAGAAAATCATTTCGGCACGTAAATAAGACCACCCACAAAACTTCGCATTCTGACAGGAGAGTCAGAAATCAGCTTGAACATTTACGGAAAACAAAAACTATGCCAACTTCTGACAAAAGAACCACCATTACATAACATGTAATGGTGGACTGGTCCCCAAAACACCGGCCAGGGGACCAGCACTGGTCTGTGACGCATTTTCTACCGGGCCGCAGAGAAACATTAAATTATTTATAAAGACTGCTTTTTCTCCTACTTAACTTTCGCCCATTCCACCAGACACACCAATAAGCTTGTTTATAGTTTAATAATAAAACTCCTCATAGGAAGTTGCCATTATGTATAACTTTGTGACACATTGCACATCAATGAACATATAATATATAAATGTGACAGATTGTAGTCAAAGGCTGATTTCCATCTGCATCTCAGTGCAAAGAAACAAGCCCAGAGCTCCCACTAACTCAGCGTTATAGTGAGTTGTATTTTTCATGCACTTATTTTTGCTGTATTTATCTGGCAAAACAATGCCTACATTAAACCGGTCTGAGGTGCAAAGAAGGTTGGGGACCACTGATGTAGACCCCAAGGAAATTTTTTTAATGTAGAATAAAAATCATATAATGACCCTTTAAGAATGGTGTGATTCAGCTGTATTCCCATCAGCTGCTGTAAACAAATGAATATTTCAAAATTCAGTGATCAACCTGTAATGTGTTAGACCTCAGACATTCCATCATATTGTTTTACACTGTACATCTGTGAGCAAAGCTAAAGATTTCCATCACTCTTTGTAATCAGCCACAAGGAACTGGATACTTTTTCGCATCAGCCCTGTTTACAGACTCTTAACAAGCCTCCACTGCTTTCTCTATCACTGAGAGGCAGTTAAACAAAACGCCACTCACACGCAGCACAGGCTGCAAACCCATCGCCAAATGCTGAGTAGTGAAGGGCCTGCGAAAACAAACCGCTGTGACACCCTTCACTCCTTCTTCCACTTAACTGCCAACTGCGGTGTAAAAGTAGCAACATGGTATGAAACCCTCACTGGCTGAACTCCACCATGAACCCAATAATGTGTGGCAAACTGATTAATCATTGTTTGATTATTTTTTATGGCTATACTTATAGACAAATGCAAGCACATGTATATCTACAAATATAAACATAAAATGTTGATCTTGCATGTGTTCACACACATACACCAGTATGCGGCAAAAAGGGCCTAATTAAATAGACACAGTGGCAGTGTGGACTGCCGTACAGTAGTGCTGAGCTCCAAGCTGCCACAGCAACAGTTCATCTTAACCAATTAGATGTTGCATCAAAGCCAGAACTGCCATAAAGCAGAGGGTTCACAGGCACCATTGTTGTGTACGTGGTCCGCAATCAGTCACGACCCCCAGCTGGGATCTGTCGCTGTTCATACCAAAAAGAGTCACCTGACAACGACTAGAACAGCAGATGCCTGCCTAACTGCTGAGTGATCTTGCCTTAATGTGTGTGTGACGGGACCAAAGACCTCTTGGTCTTGTGATGTGCAAGATTTCTAGATGTCTGATCTCCCAATGAATTTTGGGTTTGTTGGTGCCCTTTCAATTAAGCCAGACTGTTTTGATGCTTAACGTTGTAAAAGTCAAAAGCAATGCTCGAATGACTGATAATACAAAACAACTACATTCCAAAAGGTGAGGTCAGACATACAATATATTCAAAGAATTTGTGCCATTAAGCTTGAGGCACATATTTTCTGATTTAACACCCTTCATTTGCATGGTTAATTATCATATTGACTTGAGTGAGAAAATTGGCTCTGGAAAATGGATTTTTTTACTATCTTGCCATTTTTCTGCAGCTGAGTATTCCGTTCCCTTGGAAATGAAGTGTTTCACAGGAAAGCAAATTAACAAGGGTGCTTGATTTTGACATGAATTGAATTAGTAAAGACCTCAGCTATCGTTTTAGTGGGTCCAATCAAATTTATATATAGGTGACATTGCTGCAACTGCAGTCAGCCTTTTCTGGTGGGTACATTCACAGCGAGCCGCTTGGTCCCCAAAGCTGGGAGCGAGGGAGGCAGGCAGGAGTGATTCCGGGATGGGTTTTCCAGGATAAGGAGGGAGTCAGGGTTGGAGTGCTGGCACTCTCCCTCACATCGCCCAACCTGCAGCTCTCTCATTACACCTGAGGAGGTCAAAACATTACCCATGGTGCATTGGGGGCCTTAGGGACAGGCCCACCGTATGCCTTTTTTCCGGCAAGGTGGACAGGGAAAGAAAGACTTAAAAATGTTTTTGTTGAGTCTCATTGTATAAACCAGCGACAGGTTTTATCCGGCCCGTGGGATGAGTCTGCTCAGTATAAAAATGAGCTGAAATTTTTGAATGAAAGAAACCGCTGTTCTAAATGTGTCCACTAGATGTCCCAATAGCAATTATTTGTATCTTTGTAGATTATGCTACATTTGTAACCCCAAAGGGAATAAGCGTTAGAAAATGGATGGATGTAAAAACATTAAAAAAAAATAAACCACATGATGTTAGTGCACCAGTCTAAGAAAATGAGCAAACTGTGTAAATAAAATCCTGTAATTTGATTTTGGTATCATTTTTTTAATCTTTACGGATTGAAAATTAACGCCAATGAGTTGACTGATGAACATTATCACATAATTTATTCAGAAAGTATAAATAACGACAAATACAGATAAAATACTATTAACCGCAGAATGTAAATGTAAAAAAACCAACAACATTATGATTTGTACATTTCGAGAATGTGCTTGTTCCATTTTTAAATAAAACAATCTTAGGTTGTCTTTATTTTTAATTTATCGTGCTGTGATTTTACCAGTTCGGCCCACTTGGGAGTGGATTTCTTTCCATGTGGCCCCCCCATTTAAAATGAGTTTGACACCCCTGGTGTAAACTTTTCTCTGTTGCGGAAGACTCTTGTAAATGCATCCATATTATTGTTCAGTACATATACCTGGTCTTCGTGAGCTCTCTAGTTCATTAATCAATCGCATCAACAGGCTTATGGTCATTTATGGGATTTCAACATTTTTTTATTTTATTTTTTCTTACAGCAAATAGTGAGTGATTGTGCAACATTTAGACTAGACATGTTGATTACTGTCCAGTGTTTGAAAGGCTGCAGCCCTCAGTAAATTAGAGAATGATTAGTGTAAAACAAATCTACCTCATTTTAAATATACTGATTAACAGTCTATGCAAGTCGCTACAAGCTGCGGGGTAACCGCACTCTAAATTGCTTGCTGTGAAATTCCATGAAGGCTATATTTAATTATTACGCAGCAGCTATTTTTGGGCTAATGGAACTTAACTTATATGTAAAAGATCTAGTGAGGAGTCACTTAGCTATCCATTAGGAGCAAAGTGTTTTAGGCACACTAATTGGATGCAATGAGCAGCCTTACACAGATTTGATTTGACAAAGAGATTAATTTGTTATATTCTTTGGAAAAAACAACAACCTTGCAGCAACAAAATATCTATGTACTGTATTTAATTTTCAGTATGATCCTTAAAATCAAGATTGGGCTTTTTAAATGGTGTTGGAGTTTCCTTATGACCAGTTGCAGCATGCAGAGCCATCTAGTGTTCATCCATCCATCCATTTCCTACCACTTATTCCCT
This sequence comes from Nerophis ophidion, assembly GCF_033978795.1. Taxonomy (NCBI): domain Eukaryota; kingdom Metazoa; phylum Chordata; class Actinopteri; order Syngnathiformes; family Syngnathidae; genus Nerophis; species Nerophis ophidion. The sequence continues at coordinate 52,607,892 of NC_084613.1, forward strand.
TCAAGGTCGCGGGGTCACAAAATCAAAATGAATACAGAATACTGAGGCCTTTGCAAATGCCTGTAAAGAACACATACTGTATTAACACGTTTGTTAATATTTTGTTAGAAAATCAAATCAAATGTTAAGAACTCCAAAAATCAATGCCCTCACAACGGTCCTGCTCGTGTACTCTAACAAAAGGTGAAATTATAGGCAACAGAAGTTAAATGATTTCAACAAACACTAATATGGAAAACACTGCTTAGGTTTTGCTATAAGTTGGGTAAGGTTGCCCCCACCTGGTCAGTCATGCACACCGTCTGCTGGCTGCTGTTTGGTCTTCTCTCGTCTCTTCTTCTTCCATCCATCATTTTCTACTCCCATGCAAAATTGTTCATCATATATTTTACATAAATGAACATTTCGTGATGTTATCATCGATAATTTATCAAATGCCATTAAATGGGAAGTTAGTATATGTACTGGTCCTCTTGTTAGATAAAACATATATTTGACAGTAAAATGAAAACATTTAAGAGTATTATTAACATTATTAACCAGACTCCCTCGTGATATTTTTATTATTCTATTACACGTATTGTGTTAGCTGTTTCTAATATTTTGTTTGAGACTGTCAACATTCATGCGTTATTGCAGATTAATAAAAACATTTTTTTCACAACCTGACTAAAAATCTTAATGCAAATAACACATCTGCGTCGAATAGTGTTTGTGCATGCACAACTGTGCAGTAAATACAGTGGTAACAGAAATTAAATATGCTAAACATCAGGTTTGAGTACAAAAAAGTAGTTGGCCCACATGAAGTGCACACTCTGCAGTGAGGATGCCTACCAGCTTAAAAAGGCACATTAATGACACAAAAGGAGAAAATGTGAATAACTGTTTGATACAGATGTTTAATAAACATGTCAAGTGGTAGATATTGTCTTATTGCTTGGGTCTCTTTGCTCATGCAAAATAAAACACCATTGACATAGATTGAAAATTGATTTTCCATTTGGATGAATCAACATTTATCAATTGCAACAATATGTGATTGATATGATTTTTAAAGAAGTAATTGTCTTACACCACTGATTTTGTTATGTTTCTCATATATCTATTTGGCTATGTATGCACCAATCAAAATGAAGTTTGTACACGCTGTAAAAATTATCATTGTAAATTCACAGCAAATCATTGGCTAGTATTTACATTATTTTCACAGAAACAGTATTTACTGTAACTGCAGAACTGTGATTTAGTTACAATAAAGTCACAACTCAATGCTGTGACTTCTTAATTGTATTTCTATTGTTAATTAGACTAAGACGCAGACTTCCTTTATTGTTTTTCGAATTTGAACTTTACAGTACAGATAAGAACGACATATTGTTGCATTAGCTCGTTGTAGTGCAGGATAAAAGAGAAATAAGGTGCAGATTTAAATAGATTCACTGTACGGATAAATATATTGCACTTTTGCGTATGCATCCTTGTTTGTGGATGTATGTTATATTGTCTTTATATTCAAGCGAGTTAATTCGTTTTGGGGGGAATTGAGGGGATTATCATGATTATTAGCTGAGATAGGCTGCAGCGACCCCCCCACCCACCTGTGACCCAGAAAGGGACAAGCGGTAGAAAATGGATGAATGGATGGATTATGATTACTATTATGATTATATTATAATTCTTCTTTTGTTTTAACAGAATGCCACCACCTACTGTTCAATCGTGTGCAACATAGTCTACGGCAGTAATTAGCTTCCGCAAATATGCTAAAACCTTTACAAGTGACTGTGTTAGTATTACTAATTTACAATGGCATTGTTTTTGTGTTGTTTCAGTTTCGTAAATTCACCAGACTGCCACCATGAAGTTATTGCGTCTATTTAGCTAATTGGAGAACTAGCTTCCGCAGCTAGTGGGTCCATGGCGATGACTTCTGCTTTGTTTGATCTGCCGTTTTACTGCCCTGTGACAGGCACCGTTTAGTTAACAAAATCTATATATATCTATATATATATATATATATATATATATATATATATATATATATATATATATATATATATATATATATATCTGCGGCTTACAGCCCGGTGCGGCCAATTTATGTAAAAATATTGTTTTCTTCTAAAATTTAATGTGTGCGGCTTAAAAACTGGTAAGCTGTACAGCCCAGAAAATACAGTCATTTGTTGGGATTTTACAGTGGACTGCGATCACAGTATTTAGCTGTGAAACAACAGTTTATTGCTGTGAAACTTAAGGCTAACGTAATTTCTGCGGTCATTTGTTGTAATGTTACAGTAGAAATAGATTACAGTATCTTAATGTGAAAAAATATTTTTAAATCCCGGTAAATGTTTATAATGAAATCACTTTCATTTACTCATCATTTAGTCAATTACGCAACTTCAAATCCCAGCTAGCAACAGTTGCTGTTGAATAGTCTCGTTCTGTAAGGTAAAATAAGGGTGCTGGTGTAATTAGCCATCTTGCCGGGGGAGCCCATTTCCCAGTACATGGTCACTGCCGCTCATCAACATGGGAGTCGATGAGGTGAGGAAAAATTGTAATAATGGACACTGAGCGCTGGGAATCAGCTGCTCAATAAGCTCTCCTAATTGCTTAGCAACAGTCTTCCAGGGTCTCTCATTTAAGATCAAGAGTTTAGTGGACTGAAGGCGCCGCTTTAGAGAAATGGAGCTTGTGCCATTTGATAAGGCGTGAGGAGAAATGGGCCCTATCTTCCAACTGCTCGGTGCCCTCCTTCCATTTCCTCCCCCCCTCCACCTTTTCTCTCTTCCCCTCGCTGTCTGGTTCCCACCACCCCCAACACATTCCTACTGGCATGATTATGTTACCTTTCAACTGCATGATGTATTCAGTTCACTAGATTATTTTCTGTCATCTCAGTTAATTGAATTCTGTCCATCATATATGGATGTTTTCACATTTGCATAAAGGTTAGAGTGGTGAAGAGTGTCAAACTTCAATTTAGACAATGTCACTCAAATAAATATGCTTTTTCTTACCTGCACTCCCCGGCCACTGCTTTTTACGGCTTTCCGGCGGTGGGAAATTACGGATTCAGCCTGTATTTAAATTGATAGAGATTTTCCTGGGCTTTACTGGCTCTCATATACATATAAATATAACTAAGATATGAGCGGATGGTTTTTCCGGTGCAGGGAATGTGACCATGTGTGTAGGTAGTATGAGAATCTCTCTTTGCCGCGTGTTTGAGCATGTCCACATGTGCAGGTTTTTAACACAGACAGCATCCCTGTCCTTTTGCAGAGCCTCGTAGGAAGCTCTCCATCCTACTCTCCTACTTATTGTCAAGTACCTCCAACACCCAGCCTACCAGTGTCATGTGAAACTGTAGATCCACAGTAGGAGGAGTTTAGGACCTTGACCTCTGTACACTCATGCAGATTTGCATGGAGACTGTAATTATTTTGCAATTTTTCCATAGCTGTTATGAGTAAAATGGATGCAAGTGAAAAATGAGTCAAAGCGAAACATTCACTCGCACTTACACATTTCTCACGTTTAAGTAATTTTTCCTCACATTTTAAATTTAAATTAAATGTTAAGTCTAAATGTTAACTATAAATCTAAATGTTGAATCTAAACCTAAACCTTACATCTGAATGTACATCTTGAATCTAAATGTGAGCACTCGATGTTGAATCTAAACCTAAATCCATTCATCCATTTTCTACCGCTTATCCCTACCCCATATAGCCTATCTCAGATGCATTCAGGCGGTAGGCAGGGTACACCCTGGACAAGTCACCACCTCATCACAGGGCCACTAAACCTAAATGTTAAATTCTAAATTTAAAGGTTAAATTTACATTTAAAATCTAAATCTATATTTTGCATCTAAATCCTAATCGCACGCCAAGTGTAAGGGTGAACATTCATAGAACGCCAATGTTCTACTGTACCAATCCGTGGCCTCTCAGCCGCAAAGCTGCAGCGCCAATATCTCTGCCTCTCAGTGCACCACACACGCCTACATCTTTCTTACTGTAAAAGAAGAAAACATGAGAGATTATTAATGACAAATTAATGCCAATAAAGTTGCATATTTGTTTTAAATGTTACCTCTTAAACATGTGTGTGTGCATGGTATGTTGCATAAAGATATAGTTGAAAACACATGTGACGATGTTGAAAACTGTTGCACATGTTCAAAATAAACAACAAAGATTTAGATTAACATTTAGGTTTGCATTTCACATTTAGATTTAGTCTTAACATTTAGATTTAGATTGTGCAACTATATTTAGATTGTGCATCTATATTTAACATGTAGATTTAGATTGAACATTTAGACATAGCATTTGGATACAACTTTTAGAGTCAACATTTAATTTTGAACTTAAATGTGATAAATGTGACAAAAGTGAACTAGATGTGAGAAATATATCTGCTAGAAAACTGTAACTATTTTTTTTTTTTTTAAATCTCACACCAAGACATGCACCTGAGGATAGGTTGATTGGCAACACTAAATTGGCCCCTAGTGTGTGAATGTGAGTGTGAATGTTGTCTGTCTATCTGTGTTGGCCCTGCGATGAGGTGGCGACTTGTCCAGGGTGTACCCTGCCTTCCGCCCGATTGTAGCTGAGATAGGCGCCAGCGCCCCCCGCGACCCCGAAAGGGAATAAGCGGTAGAAAATGGATGGATGGACCCCATACATAAAAAGTCAAATTTACTGATGAATATTTGAGATTTAATAATAATAACCCTTGACTATCCAAATACTCTATGTTTTGTGTTTTTCGCAGCAATTTTGAGATTAATCTATTTAAAGCAAACATGCTATTAGGTTTACGTATTACGCATTGACAGCATGCAGCCGGAGTAAAAATAAGTCTGTGTCAGTCAGCCGGTATGTGGGAGTGCAAAGGCGACGGACAGATTAGAGTGCTTATCGCTTTTCATCAACTGTGAATGCAGGGCTGAATTGAAGGTCAATATCTTAGGATTCTCTGCGCCGAGCCGGTGTCTGGAGAGTATGGATTGGCTCGTGCTCGCAGCGTCCCTGTCCGTCTTTGTGGGCAGGCAGGGGCCAATTTCAAATGTGTCACCAGCTCATTTGAGCCTACAGTTACAGGGACAAAACCACAATACATAATATGACATTACGGTTTAAACACGCACGCACACACACATCCTTGCTTTTTTTTTTTTCCCTAGCGTGTTGCACATGGCAACACTTGGTCGGAGTTATCTGTGTGGACTTTGGAATTTATTTGGAAATCATTTCCAATCAAACAAAAGACAATTGAAAGGAAACATTTAATTTTCCTGAAGAATAAGCGCAGCTGTGGCGGCTTAATCTTTTCCATTGGTGAAAGTACGCAGTGCCTCCTTTCAATAGAATATCTGTTTACAGACATTTTCAAGGCGCTTCATTATTGATTACATCACCTTTTCTCATTCTGGTGACAGTCAGAAACATTGCAGATAAAAAAAAAAAAAAAGTATTTCAAACTTGCACAGGTAGTGTTAAAGTCTATCTCGCTCCCTTCTTTCGGTGCTCTTCTGTGCAATGAATGCAGAGCTTTACTTGTTGGAAACAGACAGTGGAAGCCAGATAAAGGAGGGGGTGAATGGGGCAGATGGCGCGCCGCTCGAGCCTCCAACTCCCAATGTTTGTGTTTGAGCTTAGCACCCTGTACAAACTCTACAATCGCACAAGAAAAGCAGCAGATAAAGCGTCATTGGCACTCACGCGGTGCCACACATGAGTGGATGCGGAATGCATGCGTATGTGCGGTCGAGGTTGGTTTTGCGGGCTGTGGAGGTGGCGCTTGTATTATGAAGGGTCCTGTCCAGTGTGTCAGAGGGCCCTTTTGGCTACTCTCTTCTCAGACAAAGCTTTGGTGAAGGGGCTCTCTCCAGCAGGACATGGCTGCTGGGGGTGAAGGGGGGTGGGGGAGCGGCAGCAGCACTCCAGACCGATTCGCCTGCAGGAGGAAGCTATCTGAGCCGCCTGGTCCACTCCTCAGGCTGGTTGATACCCTCCACAGTCACCAATGGGAAGGCCATTTTTGACTTTATCACACCTGTGTAGCTGGATATCAACACTGGACCATCAGAATTTTACTACAAGTGTAGCGGAAAACTCTCTTAAATGTGGAGCTTGTTATAAATCTCAAAATAAACATTGCTGTCTTTGTCCAAATCCAAGTTTGATAACATACACATTGGACTATACTTAAAATGGATAGTAACCCATCTCAGGCTTTTGAAGTTGTTGTTTTTTTTTTTTTTTTTCACATCATATTGTAACGGTGAAGGTGACTCATTTTAGTAACAGGACAGAAATAAACAAAAGTGATTTTTTACAAAAAGTTACTGGACTTTTATAGTATGTTAGTAAATTTTGGATTCACATAATCCAATTTACATGATTTTTTAAATTCAAATTCTTAATTGATTCTTAATTTTTCAGAATCGATTTAATAAATATATTTTTTCTTTTGAAATTTTGTTTAAGAATAAATTTTTGGATTTAAAACATAAAAAAAAATATTGTTGCTTTTATACATTGTTTTCCTTTTATTTAATATTGTATTTGTATGTTTTCTCTATTGCTTTGTAAAGTATTGTTAAGCTGGCAATGGTTTGGAGTTGGAGTTGCTCATTTTTATTTTGTTAGATTGATTAACATTCTGTAATTTTTGTAAATACAATTTTAAAAATACATTTAAAAAAATATTTTTTTAGGTCAACACTGTGCCAATAAGTCGTACATCAGCACTGCATCAAGAAAAACTTTTGTAACCTGAAACCTGTTTTAAAAATGTTTTATCATAATTTATAAACCAAATAATATATTATGAGAAGTATGTTGAATCGATAATCGTTTCTTAATCAAATTGTCGCCCCAAGAATCAGAATCTAATTAAATCGTGAGGTGCAGCCTTAAGATTCCTGCCACTAATGATTATGGAATTAGTTTATTTCAAACATGCATACAGTTACGATATTATACATCACGTATTCCTAGTGTCTCGGTACAACATGTCCAAAAAGAATTAGGAAGAAACAGAGCTTGTTTAATCCAAACCTTTTGTCCGTTTCATAGCATTTGCTAACATATTTGTTTTTTTTACTTCCTGGGGCTCAATCTTTAGGTTCTCATGAATCAATCAATAGCTTTAAGTTGTGATTAACATCACAAGAGAAATGCAGTTTTGTGAATGACAATGTACACTCAAACAATTGTTTTGTTTAACCAATTTAAACAAATAACTTCAATTGGTAACATTGGATGAAATTAGGTCTTTTTAAATTAACACATCATTTTTTTAGGTTTCATTTCCAATTATATTTAATAGGAATATTACATTAATAAAAACAAATTTGCTTTGTTGGAGAAATTTAGAATAGTACAGAAAATCAACTCATGTTGACAGTAAGCACCTGGCTGTGATTCAACACAAACTATTTCATAAATAAACAACATTAAAAAACATTTTAGGTAGCAGGACTGTGCTGTTGTATAATTTAGCCTCCTCCCTTATCATAGCTTAAGTATCATCGAATATGGAGAAAAAATACTTCTGAACTTACTTTTGGCCTAAATAATGCGACTTCCTGTACCGTGTGACTTGTGGAATATTCAACATTTTGCAGAGGGGTAACTGGACTCAGTGACACAACTAAAATGTGTTTATAACAACAACAAAAACATCCATCCATCTATCCATTTTCTACCGCTTGTCCCTTGCGGGGTTCACTTATTTTTTCAAAGAGAATAGACCTAACGCATAGTTAGGATAAAAGGTAACACATATGTAAAAAAAATAATAATAAATAAAAACTCTTCGTAAGGAATTAGATTACAATATTTCAATATTAAAAAGCAACAAAATGTAGTTTTTCACCATTCAAGGTAGTTTAAATATATATTTGAAATAATATTAATTAAATATGTAATCAAATCAATGTGCAGCGCAATTGATTTAAGGATAAAAGGCTTTTTACAGTAAATGCGTACATTTATACATTTTATTTCTTGAGGACTCACATTATGCCGATTCAGTGAAATGGTCCACTATTAATGCTAGCATAAAATATGATGCACTTATTTTTGGACGTTTGTATCAAATGCATAGCATTTTATTTTTCTTGTATATTAATGATCTTCCTGATATTTGTAAAGGTGTGTACGTAAAGTTATATGCGGATGATGCAGTGATTTTTATAAGTTCTAAAACTACCGAAGAAGCTGCTCGGATTCTCTCAAATATACTTGATTAAGATTGGCTAACCAGGTCCTGCCTTCTGCTAAACACAAAGAAAACAGTTTGTATGTTTTTTCTCCAAAGCTGTCCTGTCCCTATCTTAAATACAGAAATGAAAATTGAAAATTGTAAAGAAATGAATTATTTGTGTATACACCTGTACTGTTATTGTGGCCAATTTTATTCACGAAGGCAAACTTGTAAGCTCACCCTTGGCTTTTATTTACACGGTATTCTTTCGTCTACACGACGGGAGAGCCAGGCAAGCTGGAGATAGGTCCTTTCAGATACTTACAAAGGCCGCTTCAGCAGCTTTTTGTTGTTTTAAATGCCTCTTTCTTCCTGACATTCCAAATATCCTTGTTTCAAACTCAGTGGCCTTGATGAGGAAGGTTCTACGGAATCAATCAACTGCTTCTCTTGCAAGATCTTAACATGAATTATTTTTGGCCTTGCCACATTGTCCCTTATAGATATAACCCTCATCCAACTTATGCCTGGGATCCAGATTTCTTTTATGTGGGTCCTTTTTGTATTGAGAGGGTTTCGGAGGGGCAACTCAACCAAGGCTGAGCCTTTTTTTTTTTTTCCAACTAATAATAAATGACTGCATACACCATTGGCGTTGTTAGGCCTATTTTAGGGGGATGTAACCCCCCAAAATATTCTTAAACCCCCTAAATAAATTGGTGTTATATATATTTTTTTTTCTTTCTCTTTTTTTTTTGCAAATACATGCAGACGTATTCATTATAAAGTGGCCCGAATATGAGTTTAAATAAATGATCAAATAACCTGTCATTATTCACTCAGTTTCCCCTCACTTCATAGCGTGAGGTAGAGAGCCCCTTTAGCGCATCGGTATCCAATCCATTCCACTTGTTCATATAGAAAATGCCCACATCACTTAAAATCCAGTCCGCATTTTCTCTGCAACCTTGCTTGCGGTCCTGCAGGTGTGCAGCGTTGAAGCACGCAGCGCTGCAAAACAAACACGAGAAAGGATGCAAAGTGGAAATAAGAACATTTTTCAAGAGTCAGACTCGAGTCATGAATTTGATGACTTTAGACTCGATTTGACAAAATGTAAAAAGACTTGCAACTGGAACATCAATGACTTGTGACTTGACTTGGACTTGAGCATTTTGACTTGACATGACTTGCTACTTTCCCCAAAACCCAACGATTAAAAAGTTATACAGGAGCGCTCCGTATCTTTCATTGTGTACGCATGTGTGTGTCAGCTTGTGTGCGATGACAGCGTGTGCGCTACCTGTCACTAACAGCCAATCAAATTACATCCACGTTATTTTCGTCCCACAGCATTCATCCAATCAAATTGCAGGAAAACCAACGAAGAAGAGCTCTCAAACAACACGCCAGTGAGGAAAAATGATGCCAAAAATAGTTTCGTTCGGGCATTCAAGCTACGACTTGATGAACAAAAAACAAATTCCAGTATGCAAAACATGCGGTTCGAAGATTACAACTTCAAACTTCGTTCGACATTTGAAGTTGCACAATGAAGAGAAAGTTTTGAATGTAAGCTAACGTTTATTGGCTGAGTAACGTAACTTTTATTTGTTGTGTAGTTAAATCAGTGAGGCTGTAAACTCACTGCTAATGTTATAACCATAGACATCTTATAAGTAGACGCAGCATCCACTGCTACTGCCTACTGGCGCTGACGAGACGCGGGGCCGCCATCTTGGAGTGGTGATCCACTCCACTCAGTGCAATTCATTTGGCAGGAACAATGAACTGTCAGCGCATTTAATTCATCTTACCTCACTGAATACCACTGATTTTCACCCATTTTTTTGTCATACGTGTAACTATGATAAAGGACACATGTTTTAGGGTGTTCATAGTTTGTTTAACAGTAATAGAATATTCTTATATGCTATAAGTGACCAGACGTCCATGATCAAAACTGGGAATATAATCCCAGAGAAGGGGTAAATAAACGGTCAGCTATTTTTAAATTGAAGAAACAATATGATTAGGATATATATACATGTGTATATCCTACATAAACAATGTATGAATACATTAGATATCTCTATATCTTACGGACCAATAGACTTTATCTCTGTTGCTGCAACAGCAGAGAGTTTATTCTGTCTTGACACTTTGTATTGATATGTTCTATTACATTAGTCCCGTAAATGATCATGTTTACAGTGATTGTTTTATATGTATTTTTCATGTATGTTGCTTTGGATAAAAGTGTCTGCCAAATACTTAAACATATATAAACACCTGAAAGTCTTTATATCAGCTAAAACCACCAATCTGTTTCACTGGATTCAGATTAAAACCAAAGTCTGTTTTACCCAACAATGTAGTATTTGAATATTGTTACTTGAAGACATTTTCCTGGTTAAAATTATACTGTTAAGAGAGTATTGTCTTATATTTTGCCTAAAATGAGAATGCATCATAAACCAGTGCCGGCTGGTGAATTTTGTTTTAGGTGGAGCTGAAAGTGTGTAAACCAAATACCTGTAGTGGTGTCATTCTCCCCCAGAAGAGTTGTTTGTGATTTTCACACAAAAATATTGAAGGTCTTTGCTCCTTCTCAACTCTGTGGTAATATTTTTTTCACAAAATACAATTAACAAACAATGTTAATGTTAAATCTTACTTGTGAAAAGTAATCCCCCGATTCCTATTTTCAACAGTCCGCTCATTTGAGCAGGAAAACGCTTAACACCAGCCGGGCATCTTTGCTTGCTACCTGTCAACTGTCGGTTTAGGCTGCTCACCAGCTCCTCATCACCACTTCAAGATGGCGGCAAATGTGTTCGCGCCACAGCAGCCAATGCTGGATCTACTTATAAGATGTCTTTGGTTATAACGTCATTGCAAACACTACAATATGTTGCGTCCACTGCAGTTCGCTACCTTATTCATACTTTTTGTCATGTGATTTTTTTAAGCAAGGTTGCATGAGGTACCTACACATAATGTTACGTTAGTGAATGTATCACACACAGTAACGTAACGTTAGACAGCCGACGACAGGATTAATTATAAATCAAATACTTTCAAAGCTACAGCATTAAAAAGCTTTCTACGACCTTTTAAATACAAATGTCAACCTTACAAGAGCCCTCTAGACATTAATAACCCCCCTTAGTCAGCTTTACACTTATTTAATCCTTCCACCCGAAGCAGCTGAGATGGGCTCCAGCACCCCCCGCAACCCTGAAAGGGACAAGCAGTAGAAAATGGATGGATGGATAATCCAATATAATAATGCTGTCAGAAGCTGAGCCAATCAGGGGCCACGTTACTGAACACCTCCACTTGGTCTCCTCTCTTGGCCAATACTATTGTAGTTTTGGTATTTATAGTTTATTTAGCCATTTCTATTACTAAAAATGCTCAATATAAGACCAACACAATTTGAAATATGCTGTATATATTACGGCTATCAAAGTAAATGTGGTAATAATGTGTTAACTATAAATTTCAATAACGACATATTTTTTTAACGGGCGATTAACTCAAACACTTCCTTTTTGACCCTCGGTCCATGCTATATGTGGGAAATTGTGTGCAGTTCAGTTGCTACTACTGATGAGCCACAAGTGAGCAGAAATGGACAAAGGAACGACTACCTTATAGAATAATCATGGTTCAAAGCCATAGCAAGTTGTTCTCCTGACAAGAAAATACTATTTTTTGCCATGAGAAGAGACAACATCCCTGCAGCAAACGCCAGCTGCGCGTGTCGTTCAGGTGGGTGGTGCTTCATTTCAGTGTTCAGATTACAGTTAACGTGCAGTGGAAACATAACATTTACATTGTTACTGTGACTGCTTTAGTAAGTAAGATGACATAAAAGCTCAACAGAAATGAAATATGGTCAACAGGATGTCGAAAGGAGAGTTTTTATTGCAAACAGTTGATCCACACAGAAACATGTCAAGACACTTTCTCAAAACAATCACACACTTTTCCGGCTTCAAAATAAAAGCGATACATCCGGTTTAAATGTCTTACATTACGATTATGCTTTTTCAATAGGGACAGGCACTGGATCCGGTACTTTTTTAGCACTGACCGAAACCAGCCCGTCTTCCCCAGCACAGTGAAGTGAATTATATTTATATAGCGCTTTTTCTCAAGTGACTCAAAGCGCTTTACGTAGTGACACCCAATATCTAAGTTACATTTAAACCAGTGTGGGTGGCCCTGGGAGCAGGTGGGTAAAGTGTCTTGCCCAAGGACACAACGGCAGTGACTAAGCAGGAATAAGTCTTCAAGTAACAATATTCAAATACTAACATTGTTGAGTAAGACAGACTTTGGTTTTATTCTGAATCTAGTAAAACAGATTGGTGGTTTTAGCTGATAAAAGACTTTCAGTTGTTTATATATGTTTAAGTATTTGGCAGACACTTTAATCCAAAGCAACATACATGAAAAATACATACAAACACTGTAAACATGATCATTTAAGGGAAGAATGTAATAGAAAATATCAATACAAAGTGTCAAGACAGAATAAACTCTGCTGCTGCAGCAACAGAGATACAGTCTATAGGTCCTTAAGATATATAGATATCTAATGTATTCATACATTGTTTATGTAGGATATACGCATGTATATATAAGCTAATTATATTGTTTCTTCAACTTAAAAATAGCTGACCGTTTTTTTCCCCCTTCACTGGGATTATTATTATTCCCAATTTTGATCTTGGACGTCTGGTCACTTATAGCATATAAGACTATCTATTACTGTTAAGCAAACTAGGAACATGCCAAAACATGTGTCCTTTATTATAGTTACACGTATGACCAAAAAGGGGGTGAAAATCAGTGGTATTCAGTGAGGTAAGATGAATTAAATGCGCTGACAGTTCATTGCTCCTACCAAATGAATTGCACTGAGTGGAGTGGATCACCACTCCAAGATGGCGGCCCCGCGTCATGTCAGCGCCAGTAGGCAGTAGCGGTCGATGCTGCGTCTACTTATAAGATGTCTATGGTTATAATGTTAGCAGTGAGTTTACAGCCTCACTGATTTAACTACACAGCAAATACAAGTTACGTTACTTAACCAATAAACGTTAGCTTACATTCAAAACGTACCCTTCTTTGTGCATCATCAAATGTCGAACAAAGTTGGAAGTTGTTGCGTCTCTGTCTGTAATCTTCGAACTGCATGTTTTGCATACGGCAATTCGTTTTTTGTTTACCAAGTCGTAGTTTTAATACCCAAACGAAACAATTTTTGGCTTCAATTTTCCTCACTGGCGCGTTGTTTGAGAGCTCTTCTTCGTTGGTTTTCCTGCAATTTGATTGGATAAATGCTGTGTGACGAAAATAACGTGGATGTAATTTGATTGGCTGTTGTAGTGACAGGTAGCGCACACGCTGTCATCGTACACAAGCTGACACACACATGCGTACACAATGAAAGATACGGAGCGCTCCTGAATAACTTTTTTATCGTTGGGTTTAGGGGAAAGTAGCAAGTCATGTCAAGTCAAAATGCTCAAGTCCAAGTCAAGTCACAAGTCATTGATGTTAAAGTCTAAGTCGAGTTGCAAGTTTTTTTACACTGTGTCAAGTCGAGTCTAAAGCCATCAAATTCATGACTCGAGTCCAAGTCATGTGACTCGAGTTCACACCTCTGCTTGCTAGCACTTGAAAGTTCAATTTCAAAGCAGACATGCTCTTAGTAATCTTGCAACCCATCAATGTTTCATGACAAAACCCCAACCATGCCAAAGAGAAATAACTCTAAAGTGTGGCTCGTCTCTTCCAAATGCGATGTTGAGGCAGATTACGCTTGCTGCTTTTGTAACGCCAAAATCAAGGCAAGTTGTGGGAGTACTTCCAATCTGAGGAAGCACCTGGTTAAACACGGGTTTTTTCTCATGGTTGAAGAGTGCAGCCAAGTTAGATGTACAACCACAACTCCTGCATTTGGCACATTTAGTGACTCGGATATAGCCAACAACACGAGGGAAGAAATGGCGTTAACATTTGGTGACGATATCAATGACATTGACATCCTCTACGTCTGCTCAAGGTAAAAAGCCAACTTTATAACAATACTTTAACTTTGAATTTTAACTTGAAATAGTTATCATAATAAGCTTGGTTCCTAGTACTGTACTTTGTAATGTAGTACCAGCCGAGCTACCAATATTATGGTACCGGTAACAACATTTTTTCGATAATTTTCGGTATTTTTCTGTACATTTCTACATAAAGTGTACCACAAAAAATTGCATTATTTGCTATATTTAAACAAACAAATCTTACGGTACATTAAACATATGTTTCTTATTGCAAGTTTGTCCTTTAATAAAATAGTGACCATACAAGACAACTTGTCTTTTATTAGTAAGTAAGCAAACAAAGGCTCTGAATTTGGCTGCTGACACATGCAGTAACATATTGTGTCATTTTACATTCTACTATTTTGTCAAAACTATTAAGGAGAAGTGTTAGAAAATTAATTATTTATCTACTTCTTCATTTACTGATAATATCTGCATACTTTCTCTTTTAACATGTTCTATCTACACTTCTGTTAAAATGTAATAATCACTTATTCTTCTGTTGTTTGATACTTTACATTAGTTTTAGACAACAAGTCCTTACAGGATCATACATTGGTCATAATCAAAGTCCTCATGTGTCCAGGGACATATTTCCTGAGTTTTTAAACATAATATACATTTTAAAAAATCAATAGACGATGTTGTGTTGCCAAAAAATATCGACGTAATCATAGTAGTATTGAATAGATACGCTCCTGTACTTGAGATCATTACAGTGGATGTTAGGTGTAGATCTACCAATGGCGTTTGTTTACAAATCCCGTTTCCATATGAGTTGAGAAATTGTGTTAGATGTAAATATAAACGGAATACAATGATTTGCAAATCCTTTTCCACCCATATTCAGTTGAATGCACTACAAACACAAGATATTTGATGTTCAAACTCATAAACTTTATTTTTTTTTTGCAAATAATAATTAACTTAGAATTTCTTGGCTGCAACACGTGCCAAAGTAGTTGGGAAAGGGCATGTTCACCACTGTGTTACAGCACCTTTTCTTTTAAAAACACTCAATAAATGTTTTGGGAACTGGGGAAACTAATTGTTGAAGGTTTGAGAGTGGATTTCATTCTTATTCTTGTTTTATGTAGAGCTTTAGTCGTTCAACAGTCCGGGGTCTCCGCTGTCGTATTTTACGCTTCATAATGCGCCACACATTTTCGATGCGAGACAGGTCTGGACTGCAGACGGGCCAGGAAAGTACCCGCACTCTTTTTTAATGAAGCCACGCTGTTGTAACACGTGGCTTGGCATTGTCTTGCTGAAATAAGCAGGGGCATCCATGATAATGTTGCTTGGATGACAACATATGTTGCTCCAAAACCTGTATAGACAATTCAGCATTAAAGATGCCTTCACAGATGTGTAAGTTACCCATGCCTTGGGCACCAATGCACCCCCATACCATCACAAATGCTGGCTTTTGAACTTTACGCCTATAACAATCCAGTTGGTATTTTCCTTTTTGTTCCGGAGGACACAACGTCCACAGTTTCCAAATATAATTTGAAATGTGGACTCGTCAGACCACAGAACACTTTTTCCACTTTGCATCAGTCCATCTTAGATGAGCTCGGGCCCAGCGAAGCCAGCGGCGTTCCTTGGTGTTGTTGATAAATGGGTTTTGCTTTGCAAAGCAGAGTTTTAACTTGCACTTACAGATGTAAGTGCAAGTTACGGGCTATTATAAGCAGCTGCTTCATTCAACCCCTTTTCAAACCTTGCATAAATATCTTTGCCAACATGTAAAAAAAACAAAAACTGTGTTTAGTTGTACTGTGCAGGTTTGAAATAAATATTTTAATTCAATTCAATTCAATGTAGCAACCAACTGTAGTTACTGACCGTGGTTTTATGAAGTGTTCCTGAGCCCATGTGGTGATATCCTTTACACACTGATGTCGGTTTTTGATGCAGTACCGCCTGAGGGCTCAAAGGTCCGTAATATCTTCAGATTCTCTGAACCTTTAGATGATTTTACGGGCCGTGGATGGTAAAATCCCTAAATTCCTTGCGAAAGTTCGTTGAGAAATGTCGTTCTAAAACTGTTCGACAATTTGCTTACAAATTGGTGACACTCACCCCATCCTTGTTTGTGAATTACTTAGCATTTCATGGAAGCTGCTTTTATACCCAACCATGGCACCCACCTGTTTCCAATTAGCCTGCACAGCTGTGGGATGTTCCAATTAAGTGTTTGAGGAGTATTTCTCATCTTTATCAGTATTTATTGCCACATTTCCCAATTTCTTTGTCACGTGTTGCTGGCATCAAATTCTAAAGTTAATGATTATTTGCACACAAAAAAAAATTGTTTATCAGTTTGAACATCAAATATGTTGTCTTTGTAGCATATTCAACTGAATATGGGTTGAAAAGGATTTGCAAATCATTGTATTCCGTTTATATTTACATCTAACACAATTTCCCAACTCATATGGAAACGGGGTTTGTACATTTTGATGCCGGTGAGTTACGATGTGTAGTGAAGCATGTTTAGCTATTCCTCATCCTGCAAGGATGATACTTATAAGAAAGTTTATTTTACTTTTTCGCCATGGAGACTAGGATTAGTGATTTGGAAGTAGCTTAAACACTGCCGACTAGGGTTGGACTTTACCCGCTAGATAGCTAGCAATGTCTTAAAGGGGAACATTATCACCATTTCAAAAGGCTTAAAAACAATAAAAATCAGTTCCCAGTGGCTTGTTGTATTTTTTGAATTTTTTTTCAAAATGTTACCGGTCCCGGAATATCCCTAAATAAAGCTTTAAAGTGCCTTATTTTCGCTATCTTCGAAACCACTATCCATTTTCCTGTGACGTCATACAGTGCTGACAATGTAAACAAACAATGGGAATACCACAGCAAGATATAGTGACATTAGATCGGATTCAGACTCGGATTTCAGCGGCTTAAGCGATTCAACAGATCACGCATGTATTGAAACAAATGGTCTGAGTATGAAAGTATTGAAGAAGAAACTGAAGCTATTGAGCGAATAGCTATTGACGCTATACATAGCCATAGCATGGCCGAATAGCTGCGTTAGCATCGCCGGTAAAATGTGCGCACCAAACGATCAGGACTTTCGCATTTTGTGAGCAACTTAAATCCGTCGATTGGTAAGTGTTTTTTTCGCATTAAATGTGGTTGGAAGGAAACATTATAGTTGCAAATGCATCTGAAGGTTATCCATACATCTCTGTGCCATGTCTGCTTCAGCACCGCCGGTAAATAGCATGTTAGCATCGATTAGCTGGCAGTCACGCCGCGACCAAATATGTCTGATTAGCACATAAGTCAACATCAACAAAACTCACCTTTGTGATTTCATTGACTTTATCATTGCAAATGCATCTGCAAGTTATCCATACATCTCTGTGCCATGTCTGTCATCGCCGGTAAATAGCATTTTAGCATCGATTAGCATAGCATGTTAGCATCGATTAGCTGGCAGTCACGCCGCAACCAAATATGTCTGATTAGCACATAAGTCAACAACAAAACTCACCTTTGTGATTTCGTATCGTTGCAAATGCATCTGCAGGTTATCCATACATCTCTGTGCCATGTCTGTCATCGCCGGTCAAATGTGAAGACACTACAGTACATTCAATGGGGGTCTGGCGGCAGACACTTTCGCATCTTCGGTGCAACTTGAATCCCTCCCTGTTAGTGTTGTTACACCCTCCGACAACACACCGACGAAGCATGATGTCTCCAAGGTTCCAAAAAATAGTCGAAAAAACGGAAAATAACAGAGCTGAGACCCGTGTGTGTAATGTGTAGAAAATGAAAATGGCGGCTGTATTACCTCGGTGACATCACATTCTGACGTCATCGCCACCAGAGCAATAAACAGAAAGGCGTTTAATTTACCAAAATTCACCCATTTAGAGTTCGGAAATTGGTTAAAAAAATATATGGTCTTTTTACTGCACCATCAAGGTATATATAAACGCTTACATAGGTCTGGTAATAATGTTCCCCTTTAAAGCACCTATTCCTGTGGGTGTTTCAGTGTTATAACTTCACCTTTATTGTTTGTTTTTAGGCCAAAATGCGTCCGTTCTCCCTTTTCTGTCTACACATTGTGTCTGCTTGTAAGTACTCTGTGATTGTGCACTGCCGAACATGCTCGTCTGCTCGTAAACCAGCGATGACATGACGTGACGACGGGGGCGAAGGGGGGTGCGGGACCGGTACTTTTCAGAGGTGGTATAGTACCGAATATGATTGATTAGTATCGCGGTGCTATACTAATACCAGTATACCATCCATTTTCCATTTTCTACCGCTTATTCCCTTTGGGGTCGCGGGGGGCGCTGGTGCCTATCTCAGCTACAATCAGGCGTAAGGCGGGCTACACACTGGACAAGTCATACATTGCAATACCGGTATACCATCCATACATCCATCCATTTCCTACCGCTTATTCCCTTTCAGGGTCGCGGGGGGCGCTGGCGCCTATCTCAGCTACAATCGGGCGGAAGGCGGGGTACACCCTGGACAAGTCGCCACCTCATCGCAGGGACCGTACAACCCTATTGTAACGTTATTGCTTCACTTTCATTTGCAGTTTAATACATTTGGGGGAAAAAAATGGTCTTTTATTTTTACTCCATTCTCTTTTGCTCATTTGTTTTTAACTTAATTGCCTCCATGGACCCCCAGCACATATTTTCCAGATGGAAAAAGAAAGGAGTAAATTTGGTACTATTGAGTACCGGTATCGATACCCATATCTATTTAAAAATGAAAGGTACCCATGCTGATTTGTCAGAGATGATTCGTAAGTTTATTCTGCTATATTTGCACCTAAAGGAGTCATACTCAAATAGTGGGGCAGGTCCCCCTGGGGGGCGCGCAGTGCGAATGCTAGGGGGACCTTGGGTAATATAAAAATGAAATATTTTATTCTTCCCAGGGGGTAGTGTAACAGAAAATATTTGAGAAGCACTGACCTAAAGATATGCTAGTAAATCAGTTGAGAAATATGTGTAAATTATTTTATAACATGTTCTGGTTGAGACCTCAATTACAAAAGGATTAGCAGGCTGAATATTACATTTGAATAATTAATAGAAAATGTTAAAACATTGTCATGCACCAATATGAAGACCAATAACTTGTACAACATGTAATGTATAGAATATGGAGGAGACAAGCGGTAGAACATGGACGGATGGATATTACTAAACATCTTTGACGATCAAAGCATGATCATAACAATCAACATTTTGTGGGATGTACGCATGAAACTGTTATCTAAACATGGAAGTGTAGCTCCTCCTCTCAATGCAAAGCAAGAATACAAATTCTGTATTGCTACAAAATACAAAATATTGCAAGACACCAACACACAGTTGGTTTTGTTTTTGTTATTGTCATTAAATCATGGTTGTTCGTTTTGTGTTGAGCTGTTTAAAAAAAGCATACATTTTAAAACCCATTTCATTAAAGCAAATTAATTGTTCGTGTTAAAACTTGAAAATTATCTGTGTAGGGTACATTTATTAATGATGAAAAATTACATATATCTGTGATTAATCGTAATTCATTTGAGAAGAAATATGAACAATCCGATTATCACTATTTTAATAATTTGACAGCCCTAGTGTGTAGATGTATGTATATATATATATATATATATATATATATATATATATATATATTATATGGTCATAATAAGCAATTCATTACATACAATGTAACAATACAGACAAATATCAAGAGCACAAATATTTATAAGATCATTTGTTTGATATGTTTTGCTTAAGAGTAAAACATACATCCTAGTATAGTACAACTACTTTGCTGAGCCTTACTTATTATTTAATTTATCTTCCATTGTTCAGGAGGAAGCATAGTTTGTGAAAGAGAACTATTTACGGTGGACATATGTGCAAAGAACCATCTACAACATCTCCCAGCTCCAGAAAAACAACATCTGCCCTGGTTCTTTATAGCTTACAACATATGTCCCGTCTTTGGTGACAAAGCTGGCTGCAGCTCTCGTGCTGTTCCTGTCCGCCAGTCCAAACATACATCTTTAGATACCCGTCAGCGTTTATTATTCCGTCCTCTGTCACAGCAGATAAGGGAAGTTAAAGTTTAATGAAACACAGCCTAGATACAGAGGCCCAGTTTTTATGATTTGTCACAGTCTGGGTGCTGGGAGTCCCTCTGCTATGTAAACAAGAAAGCATTGGTCACAGGCATTATTTGTAAGTGACAAAACATGGACAACATGGCATGCCATCGGGTTACAGACAGTTTTGTTGTTACCTTTCTGCTGTTTAACACTCATCCACAGAGCAACACATTCATTTCTCATCTATGTCCAAATGCAGCCATTTTCTCGTAAAAGTGCTACCCTTCTTTCCTGGTTCTGATCAGTTTGTGTAAAAACAAAAATATCAACATTGCTTGGGAGTGGGGAGCCCTGCAGCAGTATAAACAGAACACTTGAAAACTATTTACAGAACATTACACTTAGATTAGTGCACTATGTAACCCTAATGAAAAATAGAGATGGGATGCCTGCAGCTAAACTAGTCAAGGAGCTCTGATGCACGACATTGCCACTTACTGCAAGATCCCTAATGGCAGTCACCATTGTAGTCTTCAAAGCCCACCCTCTAAAAACAACTTCAAAACCTTCCATGAATGTTTTGTATACACGCTGCAAATATATATATATATATATATATATATATATATATATATATATATATATATATATATATATATATATATAAATAATAGAATAAAATAGAAAGTACTTTATTAATCACTGTAATTACAAAAAAAAATGAACTGTGAAATTGAATCAACAGTTCATTTAAAGTTGTTCAAGGAGCAATGCCAGAGTCACTGGTTGCATGATGATTTTGGGAGGTTCAGCGCTGTGCTCAAGGGCACACCGACGTTATTCAGGACGCACACATTATGCTTTGTATATATCCAACAACTCGTTGCAATTTAATTTCGTGTAAAACCGGATTAAAACCTAGATCCTAGTCCTATCCCACCTTTGCCATCACACTGGATTTAGTTACCCTAACGACCAAAAAATGGTTAGAGCAATTTGTGTCGGTAATACAGCTACTTTCTAAACAGTTCAAATGCTCTCTGACATAAAACGGTGCGTTATTCATATTTCAGTTATCACAGCAATACAGACTACTGCGGCTAGCACAGTGAGCCATTAGAGACAAGGACCATTCCTTTTCACTGGTTTGTTCTGCACTAGAAATAAGTCTAGGAACCGCTTATTCCCCCTCTTTAATTCTGAGCTTCATTTTAGCCCGGACTCCAGCCTAGTTGCGAGTAGGGGTCTGCAGCCACGCAGCACATCAACCATGAACACTTCACTCGATGTCTTAATATGGACAGGATCTAATTTAGCTAATCCACTGACGTTTATCCTTTTGGTAAACTCTACCTCCACCTCTTCTCCGCTTAGTAGCAGTGGACTTTGTGCCAGCATATTTTAGAGCTTCTGCTTCTACGTATTTATGTTTCGTGCTCGAGTTGGTTATTTTAGCTAGTGGAATTACAAACTGTAATATTACACCTAATTAAGTACAGCAGCAGAAGCAATTGAAATTCAATACTCACATATTTGATACCATAGGCGCCCATCTACATTTCTGCCAGTGGGTGCTCGGACGGGCGGTAAATCTGACACTACTTTTAAGGTTATCCAGGATAAATCACACCTAACCTTATCCTTGTCCACACACACACACACACACACACAATGGTCGTTTAAGACCCACCTCAACCCCTGTGTTGACCAAATACGCATGCGCAGAAAATGCGCACGTCATAGTCACCTCCAGTGTTACTTTGTGTGCAAGTTCTAAAATTAACTTATCTGAACAATATCAAGTGTTGTGGTATTTCATTTAACTGGAATTCAGTGTGCTGTGGGGCCCTATTGTAGTGAATCACACCTGAGCCATTATAAATTAATCAAATCTTTATTGGACATGTACAAGTATACAATGTGACAAAGAACATATTACAACAATCAATCTAGGGATCTACATATCTGGCCGCTCTTTTGCCTTCACATTCATTGCGACTTTACATACTCTGGACTTAGACGTTGAGTCCACGACATACATGGCGGACACTATCTGATACAGTCTGTTTTGCCAGTCCAAGAGCATTCAACGTTTTCCGTAGTCTTCCCTCGACAGCCAGGTAATATAAAGCACGCGCTACCTTTTTTATCACACCTACGGGTGCCCCCATTCTCGTTGACTCTCCTTCAACAACTTGACGTAGTTTTTCGATAAGTAGAATCACAGATGTCCTGGACATTTGAAAGTTCTCTTACCGTCTGAGAAGTGTTGAAATAGCTGCAATCGTTTTCTCTTAAGGTATTCACGTGTGATTTTCACAAGCGTCTGTACATGTAGAAGAAGGAGAAACTTTTACGGCGCACCTCTTCTGCAGGAGCACTCAGCAGCTCCACTCTGAGCGGATCCAGACACGCCCTCACACGCGCTGCGCAGACCACGCCCACACGCCGCCGCAGCTAGAGGCAATCATCAATCAGAACACCTGGAAGTGATTACAGACAACAGGATAAAGAGCCTCGCCACTGACTACTCCTCGTCGGAACGTTGCTCTGCTCGCAGTAAGGCTCACTTCTCTGAATTCCCACCAGCGTTTTTTCTCCCGTGCCTGTTTCCTCGTGCCTTGTGTTTGAACTCCTTCGTCTCTCCTTTCTTCCACAGTCCCTGTCTCAGCTCCCGCTGCCATTTTCCCCTGAACCCTGATTGCCCTCCTGATTCCCCGACACATTGCCTGGACTTTGGACGCTCTCTCCGGCACTACGACCACGCTTGGACCCCGGACTACTTTGCCTTCCCCTTCTGGATTTGGACGCCACTATTCAACACGCATGACAACACTCCTTACGGTACCTACATATGTTAATTCCTGCACATAGTTTTACAATCAAACACATAGTAGCATACACACCCTACGTACCCATAAATCACTCAATAAATACATTGAGTCTGTACTTCCGCTGTTGTGCCGTCTCCTTTCCCCGTCGTAGACCTAACAGAAATACGGGCATATCTGGATGACTTGCCTCCATATTTCCAGTGGTTACCTTCGAGTTACGAAACCACTTTATTATGAAGCTGGCTGTGGCGCGTTCTTTCTGATGTCACTTCCTGTGTGGGGCGCGTTCTTTCTGACTTCACTTCCTCTTAGAACTCACTTTGTAAACGATCAATGAGTCCATACAGAGCTAAGAGCCGGAGATTCAAGAAATACACGGCACACTTACTTGTGTAAAACATTTTCAGAGGAAGGGGACCTTAAACAATGGTTTAGTGTGGCTGAAGCGGGGCTTAGGCTAAGTAATTATTCGTTTAAGGGGTTATCAAGTTTAGTGTAGACATAGCCTTAGTCGGTTTATTGTGGAAGGGGCATGAGCATGTGTGTTTTTTGTCTGGTAGTGACAGTAGGTGCTCCGCATTGTCCGGGATAGGCACCTATGATTGATAACTTTACACTTGATACACTTGATTATAAAAAAAATATTTTATGATCATTATGTCTAAAACAATAATACTCATTTGGTCAACCATAATAAACAAATACAGCCGCATCACCTTTTATTGCTGTTAATTGGTTCAAATCATGACTGCGATACATGAATTTCTGCAAAATATGAATAATTATTTATAAATAGAATATTTTCATAGCTCGAACACCTGTTTACAACCTTCTAAATACGTTTTTCAGCATTATGAAATACAGTGGTGGGCCATCAGGGCCAGCAAGGCTTATCTCTGATGGCCTAACATAACCAGAAATCATGATCATAATTAAAGATAAAAATAAAGTTTGGTTACACTTAAGTATTGAGAGCATATTCACCATTAATTAGTTGCTTATTAAAGTAAAAAAAAGACTTAATTTAGAGTTATTTGGACACTAGGGGAACATATAAGGGTTAGAGTTAGGGTCAGGGTTGCTAATAAGCAATAATTCTGAGGTTATTGAGGGACTACACTTATTTAATGGCTTACTGGTTGTATTTTAAGGCCATGCAGAATAAGTCATTAATAAGTACCTAATAACGACAAATATGTTACTAATATACAAGTTGATAAGCAAGTAATTTATGGTGAATATGTGTTCCCCATTCTAAAGTGTTACCGTCATTTTTGAATTACTTTCTCTAAATATCTAAAAGTATATTCATATGTTCTTCATGTCATATTATGCTCCTTCCAGTGCTGTTGTTTTTAGGTTACAGAATTTGTATCCAATCAGAATTCAGCGAGCTAACGTTGCCATGCTTTGCCAAATCTGCCCGAAGCCTTCAGAATCAATAATGCGGGCGTCCGTGACGGGCACAAACATTTCACAGATAGTTGCGATAGCCAATCAGATCATGAGTTTTTGTCAGTAAGGCCTTGTCGTTTGCTTAAGGCTGATATATAGAGATGTTGCGTATGACGTCACCCAGCTGTCGCTGGGTGACGTCATACGCAAATACGGTATTAGCTTTCACTGTTATGCTGATGACACCCAACTCTACATGCCCCTAAAGCTGACCAACACGCCAGACTGTAGTCAGTTGAAAGCGTGTCTTAATGAAATTAAACAATGGATGTCCGCTAACTTTTTGCAACTTAATGCCAAAAAAACGGAAATGCTGATTATCGGTCCTGCTAGACACCGACCTCTATTTAATAATACAACTTTAACATTTGACAACCAAATAATAAAACAAGGTGACTCTGTAAAAAATCTGGGTATTATCTTCGACCCAACTCTCTCCTTTGAGTCACACATTAAAAGCGTTACTAAAACGGCCTTCTTTCATCTCCGTAATATCGCTAAAATTCGCTCCATTTTGTCCACTAAAGACGCCGAGATCATTATCCATGCGTTTGTTACGTCTCGTCTCGATTACTGTAACGTATTATTTTCGGGTCTCCCCATGTCTAGCATTAAAAGATTACAGTTGGTACAAAATGCAGCTGCTAGACTTTTGACAAGAACAAGAAAGTTTGATCATATTACGCCTGTACTGGCTCACCTGCACTGGCTTCCTGTGCACTTAAGATGTGACTTTAAGGTTTTACTACTTACGTATAAAATACTACACGGTCTAGCTCCAGCCTATCTTGCCGATTGTATTGTACCATATGTCCCGGCAAGAAATCTGTGTTCAAAAGACTCCGGCTTATTAGTGATTCCTAGAGCCCAAAAAAAGTCTGCGGGCTATAGAACGTTTTCCGTTCGGGCTCCAGTACTCTGGAATGCCCTTCCGGTAACAGTTCGAGATGCTACCTCAGTAGAAGCATTTAAGTCTCACCTTAAAACTCATCTGTATACTCTAGCTTTTAAATAGACCTCCTTTTTAGACCAGTTGATCTGCCGCTTCTTTTCTTTCTCCTATGTCCCCCCCTCCCTTGTGGAGGGGGTCCGGTCCGATGACCATGGATGAAGTACTGGCTGTCCAGAGTCAAGACCCAGGATGGACCGCTCGTCGGGACCCAGGATGGAACGCTCGCCTGTATCGGTTGGGGACATCTCTACGCTGCTGATCCGCCTCCGCTTGAGATGGTTTCCTGTGGACGGGACTCTCGCTGCTGTCTTGGATCCGCTTGAACTGAACTCTCGCGGCTGTGTTGGAGCCACTATGGATTGAACTTTCACAGTATCATGTTAGACCCGCTCGACATCCATTGCTTTCGGTCCCCTAGAGGGGGGGGGGGGGTTGCCCACATCTGAGGTCCTCTCCAAGGTTTCTCATAGTCAGCATTGTCACTGGCGTCCCACTGGATGTGAATTCTCCCTGCCCACTGGGTGTGAGTTTTCCTTGCCCTTTTGTGGGTTCTTCCGAGGATGTTGTAGTCGTAATGATTTGTGCAGTCCTTTGAGACATTTGGGATTTGGGGCTATATAAATAAACATTGATTGATTGATTGATTGATGTTATGAACGAGGTAACATAAGAACTCCATTACCCAGCATGCCACAGTAGTGAAGAGCATTCGCAGTAGCCGCGTTTAGGTTGATGAATGTAGGCATAATGGCAGCGGGATGTTTTTGATGACCACCTTGTGGGGTAAACTTTAAGAACTCAGCCAACACGCCTAGACTGTATCTTTTATGATTAGATAAGACAACACATATATTTGCAAGGCCATTTTCAAGAAGGATATTTAAAGAAAAACTACATCTTGTGAGAGAGACAATGTTGGCCAACCCCAGAAGCTTGGATTTGTTCAACAGATTGTGAGTTCAGATATTTAAAAAAAAAAGCCACCGATCTGTCAATCCTTTCTGTGTGCGGGCCAGGTAAAGTTACCCATGTTGAGTCAAATTAAGCAGCAGGCTCCACTCCTGGTGGTGCCCTTCTGTCACGTTTTATATGTTTTTTGCAATTTTTATTTTGACAGTACCACATAAGATATGTTTTAATTGCTGATGCGGGTTTATTGATTTTTTTAAATGTGCCAGAAAATAAGCCGTTATCTACACTGTTGACGTGATCCAAAACCCGGTAGTGCGTAAATGTGTTTCTGTATAGTATTTCTCCATCAGTGGTCATGTGGGGACATAAATGATGGTATTTTGAGAGGTAATCATTGAAGTCGGACATCACTGAAGGCCTAGGTGGGAAACGCATGGCCCGCCGCTGATGAAATAACACCAGATCTTTAGTCAGATGTTGGTATTTTTCATATAGGGTGGGGAAATGTTGTGTTGTCGCAAAGAATACTGGTCTTCACTTCCTCAGCACGTTTGCCTTGGTACCCTGGACAGATACACAAGTGTGTGTACAAGTGTGTGTGTGCTATAATAAGCAGCTCTCTGACAAGGGAAGGAGCCAGTGGCTGGCACTAGGGACAGAGGGACAGGCGTGATAACAGATTGAGTGACTCTGATTAACCGTGCTCTAATGGTTCTGCCTGTCCCTCTCTCCCCCCTTTTTTTTGTCGACACCTATTTAGCAGACCCTTTCACCAGTGGGGGGAGTAGAAATCCGGATAAGGAGAAGCAAACACTCGCAGCTTCTTCGAGTAAGTACAGAAGAGGGACGTGGAATAAGATGGAGAGAACGAGGGACAAGAGTACTTGGGAGAGTGGGTATGGACGTCCGAGGATATTCAAGACGTAGCACTTAGCCATAGCTATCCAACCTACAACCACACGTCTTAGTCTCCTTTATTTTTGATTCCGCGTGCCCTTGACAATGAAGCGACTGCGACTCTTGCTTCTATTTGAGCCTGACGCCAATGATGGGTTCAAGTGGCGTGTTGTAGGAGGTGTCAAACATGGCCTAATTCTGTGTGGTTAACGGCTCGGCCCGACACACACAGGGCAGTGTAAACATGGATTAGGTTGACGTCTCAATCATAGCATGGCATACTGACAGACAGACCGCTCTGACAACTGACACAAGCGCTGTCAAGTTGAAAATATGCCCTCACTGGCCACAACATGAAGTACACTTGTACTTGGATCCAGGGCCACAGTCAGAGGTTTTCAGTTCCGTTCAGTTTCACTTTATTTCGAACATGCATACGATACAATGTAATTCATCGCATATTTACAGTTGTTTAATTACAGTACGTCCGTAAAGGAGTAGGAAGAAGCAGAGCTTATTTAATCCTACCCCCTGTCACACCATAGCAATATTATCCCATTTCCTTGTTCTCTGTAGCAGAAAAGTGAAAACAATAAATAATAAAGCAAGCAAACAGATATTATTAAATAGATATTTTTGTCTAAAAAAAAATAAAAAAATAAAAAAAAGGGTTCAAGATGTTCATCATAATTCTTGTTCTGTGTACTTTGTAATCACTTGTAGTTTGAACAGTCTTTTAAACTGAATCATATTGATGCTTTGTTTGATTTATTCACTTACTCTGTTCCATAATTTAATTCCACATAAAAGTTAAAGTTAAAGTACCAATGATTGTCACACACACACTAGGTGTGGTGAAATATGTCCTCTGCATTTGACCCATCCCTTTGCTCACCCCTTGGGAAGTGAGGGGAGCAGTGGGCAGCAGCGGTTCGATGTCTGGGAATCATTTATGGTGATTTAACCCCCAATTCCAACCCTGGATGCTGAGTGCCAAGCAGGGAGGCAATGGGTCCCATTTTTTTTATAGTCTTTGGTATGACTCGGCAGGGGTTTGAACTACCAACCTACCGATCTCAGGGCGGACACTCTAACCACTAGGCCACTGAGTAGGTAGTGATAAGCTAAAGATTTTAAGTGTTGTACGTGCATACAAATGTTTTAAATTAGATTTTCCTCTAAGGTTATATTTCTCCTCTTTTGTTGAGAAGAAGCGTTGTACATTCTTGGGTAGCAGGTTATAGTTTGCTTTAGACATCGTCTTAGCTGTTTGCATGTATCAATTCGTTGAATTGAAATATTTGTGATTTAATAAATAAAAATATAATTTCAGGCCCTACTGGGCAGCTGTTGATATTTTACCTTTTTTACCTTTACTTGTTCCTAAAAAGACAAACTGGAAGTTGTGATGTATCATGTTGTATGCTTGTATGTTCGAAATAAACTCAAACTCAAACTCAACTCAACTCAACTAAATTAACACCACCCTTGATTGGATATATTCTAATGCATACATGAGCTGTATCAGATATTCTGATTTTGTAAAGATGATAATATAGTTGTTATTATTTGTTATTATTGACACAGAAAAATTTGGCATAGAAAAAAATGTCATCGTAGTAAAAGTTGTATTGGCATCAAAACAAGTTTTGGCACACAAACAAATATAAAAATGTAAAAAATACAAAATTTTGGGAGGAGGTATTTTTTAAAATCATGACATGTTTTCGATGCCAATATTCACATTTTTGTACACTTTTATTGTTTTTATGTGTTTCAAAGGGTTTCACATTCACTTCTCTTTTTTACGGTTTTGCTTCTTTTGTTTACAGTTTCAAACTAATGTCAGTGTTTTACTAGTAGTAGCTTTAATAGACTTGGGCTTGCAGATAAAACACAGCAGAAGAATACTGTAAGTTCTAAATCATGTTTAAAAGTTATGATATCTTTGTGTTCACCTAGCCATACTTTCAGGATGTAGTGAAGGTGGTAAGAAAATTAAATACATATTCTTAAATTATCCATGTTTGTCTTGATATAGTCGTGATACCTGATGAAACTCCGTATGGAACAATTCTTTGTTACAGTTCTACAAAGAGAGAAAAGAGCGACTTCAAAATGAAAGTGTAGCTGTATTTATTAATCTAAAATATTTAACACTAGAAATGTAAAGCTTGGTGTGACCTTAGATACCTAAATTTGTGTTCAGCAATCATAAAATAAATCCTCCATAAAGTGTATCATAACTAATCATTAGGAATGAATGCTTTAAAGTCATAATATTTGATTTGTGAAGAGAATCACGGTACTGTTAAAATAACTATAAATTAATGCATAGGGATAAATTAAACATTCAATAAATAACAAATATATCCTAACGACCTCTTAGTGCTGAAATCTACTACTGCACATATACAACCAATTTCAAAAGTAACAAAGTTAATCACAGTGCTTTACGAATTAGGTAAGTAATCAAAAAATAAAAGTCCTGTAGTTCACCATATAATGTTTAAAGAATCAATATTTTTCTTTAAGCAGGAAATAAAACTGCCGACAGCAACACACATAAGCCTACTCAAGATAAATGTAAAAAAAAAAAATACTTTTGCTTCATAATTTCATATTTCAGAGCTTTTTTCAACCTAATTTAGACGCCCTGGGTCAGGCCTGGGCAATTATTTTGACTTGGGGGCCACATTTAGAAAAAAAAAGTGTCTGGGGGCCGGTATGTCTAATTTTATGAACACTAATACAAAACCTCACAATAATGTCTGATTTAGTGCTAAAAACGTTATGACAGACCGCCTTAAAAAACATAATGGAATTTTAAATTTTTCTATGAAGGATAAAACGCTGAATATTGACAAAACATGAACGTCATACCCCCTTTTGATCGACACATTTTACAATCAAGTGAAACGCAACAAAAAATGCAACGAAGTGAAATATGAACGTGAAGGGTACAAAATAAACTCACCTGCAATCTGATATATCTGATACATCACTAAGCCTTAGAACTTTGTTGTGAAAATATCCTTCCGCGTCTGTGGAAACGCTGCCCACCCACACTGTGTGGTGCCTCGTCTGAGCTGCTGTGACTTACATTACCATAGTAACTACTTAGATGACCATAGTAACTGGTATATCATCCATAGCACAGATTCCAACCATTGAAATACTTTGTATATTTCAAGACTTACGGTCGGTAGAAAACTTCACTGCGCATCATAATGGCAGCTACACTTTCTATCTTAAAAATCTAAAAAAATGATTTGGGAATGTCCGGCAGACCACATTGAAAAGCTAAACTGGCCGCATGTGGCCCCCGGGCCTTAATTTACCCAGGACTGCCCTGGGTCCTCTTGTCTTCTTCTAGGGTGTTTTGCCCGCATGACCAAGTCTAGTAAGACTGCTTCCAGGCAAACTTGTTGTAAGCCCCGACCCCAGGCAGCCGCCCCGGACACCAAAACACTGTCAATAGTTTGAAACCGAAAAAAAAAGAAACAAAACCATAAGATGAATTAATATGAAAAAAAGTTGATCACAAAAACATTTGAAACACACAAAAACCATACAAGTGTATAAAAATATGAATATTGATATTAGTCAAAGTTAAAAAAAACTATATCCATAAAAATTATAGTAATTTTTGTATTTATTTGTTTCGTGCCAATACAACTCTTTCTACAATGACATTTTTTTCTCCATACCAAATCTTACTTACAGTGTTTTGGCTCCATACTATTCCTACCTATTTTTCCTTTATTTTTTGCAGAGGACCTTTG
Source organism: Nerophis ophidion (assembly GCF_033978795.1). Classification (NCBI taxonomy): domain Eukaryota; kingdom Metazoa; phylum Chordata; class Actinopteri; order Syngnathiformes; family Syngnathidae; genus Nerophis; species Nerophis ophidion. Next base: position 52,639,184 of record NC_084613.1, read on the forward strand.
TTTACAGGACCCTTGTTTTTGTTCCCCTTTCTATCTGCCTTCTTTTGCCGCTTTTGACTTGAGATCTGTTTCCTTCACCTGCCACTGATTGATAATCAGGGGACACACCTGTCCCTGGTTGTCAATCAGGAGGTTTATTATTCATAGCGTAGTCAGACAGACGGCGCTGATTCATTATGTGTCGTGTGCATGTTTGCATGCATGGCTGTTTTTCTTAATGGCCCTGAAAAAAATCATCCACAATTAATAGATAGCGCTAAAGGCATCATATAATGAGAAAAAGATGACATTTTATTACTAAGAGTGAACAAAAAGAAAAATATTTGTCTTTAAATACATGGACAACATTTAGCTATCTTTTTATTAGACAATTTCATAACAAATTACATGATGACATCATGTTTACGTTTCACCCACACCCTATTAGCCGGAAACATTAGGTTTTACTTAACGTACTGACTTTTTATAATTTTTATCTTAATACTAAAAAAAATAATTTGGATCATTATTTTATCCATGCTCCTGTAGTACCCTTGTTAGTGTAGGTTAATGTTGCATTAATTAAGTGTTGCAAATGCAATATGTCCCAAGACATATTTTAAAGTGGAACTGCAGTTTTTTTTTTAACATTTGCCTATCGTTTATAATTATTATGATAGACAAGAAGTCAAATGTATTTTATGCATTCTAACTTGTAAATTCAGGTGAAATAAGTCCACTTAAAATGGTCCTTTATTCCGCCCATAAAGCCCTCTAAATAACCATCCAAAAAGCGGCAATAATACTCCAAATATGTTTTGTGACTTGACTAATAACCAAGTATTAAATATATTGTTATTTAAAGCGCTAATGCAGACAAACAATTTTTAACACTGCCATGTGTGGCTATTGACATCATCAGCTGATGAGCTGCTTTCTCCCCTCAGAGTGAAGTGACTTATATTTATATAGCGCCTTTCTCTATTGACTCAAAGTACTTTACATAGTGAAACCCAATATCTAAGTTACATATAAACCAGTTTCGGTGGCATTGGGAGCAGGTTAGTAAAGTATCATGCCCAAGGACACAACGACAGTGACTAGGATGGCCAAAGTGGGGATCGAACCTGGAACTCTCAAGTTGCTGGCATGGCCGCTCGACCAACCGAGCCAGAGCTCATGAAAGTTTATTCTACATAATAAATCATGCCTCTCCCCTTGATAGTAGAATGATGAGGACATAATCCAACAAGTTGGCCAACTATGGCATCCAATCTAGACCCGGAAATGATGAGAAAGACACAAAAAGACGTTTCGTTCCACCCCGCTTTTTTTCTTTGCGAGGATTATGAGTCATTCTTCATCTAAATGGGAAAATACCAACATCCTAACAGTTGCATTATAAAGACAGTCGACATTATACAGTAAGTGATATTGTATTATATTTATTGGCTCTCACGAAGTCTGCAGTGAGTATTAGTCTTATTGTCACGACTCGGAGTCGAACATGCGTTTCCTCGGCAGCTGGAGCTGCGGCCGCCTTTGCTGACAGCGAGCCAAGACGCGCCTCTGTTGACAGCGCACTCAGACACGTCCCCACTCGTGCTGAGCGCAGCACGCCCGCACAGCAACAAGCCTGTAGTCAATCAATAATCGACACACCTGAACTTGAAGAAAGGGAGCGGCATAAAGACCAGCAGACCCGAGGAACCTTTGCCAGAACGTCGCTAACCTTCCCGTAAGCTTCACGTCTGGCATTCCCTTCCCTGTGATTTCCTCATCTTTGCTTTGCTCTCTCTCTGTGTATCCCTGGTTCATGTCCCTTTGTGTGTTCACAGTGACTCACCTGCCTTCCGTGATCAAGCCTTGTCCTTCGACATCCAACCGGATTCCTGACTGCCCTCCTCGATCCACGACCTCCCTGCTCGGACCCAGACTACACTGCCTCGCTCCTCCCCACGACCTGGACATTGCTTGTCCACGAACTGCCTTTTCGTCTTGCCCCTCGTGATTCGACGAAAGATTACAACCAACACTCACAGACAACAACCCTTGGTAACATTTACATTATTAATATTACACATAGTCACACTCCTTCACTTAGAGTAGCATACACATGTCACGTACTCATCAAAGGTTTAAAATAAACCTTGAAAAACCGCAGTTCTGTCCTGGTTGTCGCCTCCTTCCCTCTGAACACAACACTTATCCCGATACCAATATTTTGGTACCGGTATTAAAGTGTATTTTGATATTTTTCAGTAATTTTCGATACTTGTCGAAATAAAGGAGATCACAAAAAATTGCATTAATGGCTTTATTTTAACAACAAATCTTACCGTAAATTAAACATATGTTTCTTATTGCAAGTGTGTCCTTAAATAGTAAGTAAGCAAACAAAGACTCCTAATTTAGCTGCTGATGTATGCAGTAACATATTGTATCATTTATTATTCGATTATTTTGTCCAAATTATTAAGGACAAGTGGTAGAAAATTTACCTACTTGTTCATATACTGTTAATATCTGCTTACTTTCTGTTTTGACGTGTTCTAGCTACATTTTGTTTAAAATGTAATAATCACTTATTCTTCTGTTGTTTGATTGTTAGTTGTTAGTTTTGGATGATACCACAAATTTGGGTATCAATCCGATACCAAGTAGTTACAGGATCATACATTGCTCATATTCAAAGTCCTCATGTGTTCAGGGACGTATTTTGTGAGTACATTTAAAAAAACGTAAGAAGTATATAGATGTAATCATAGTAGTATCGACTTGATACGCTCTTGTACCTGGTATCATTACAGTGCATGTCAGGTGTTGATCCACCCATGGCATTTGTTTACATTCAGAAACGGCGTTATTAGCGGTGATGTCCGTGAGCTAAGGTGTGTAGTGAAGCATGTTTTGCTGTTCCTCGTCCTGCAGGGATGATACTTGGAAGAAATGTACTTTATTCGTTGCCCTGGAGGTGATGATTAGTGATCTGCTACAACACTGCCAACTACAGATGGACTTTAGCCGTCAGCAAGCTAGCCATTTCTCAAAGCACCTCTTCCTGAGGGCGTTTTAGTGTTATACGTAACTTCACCTTTATCGTTTGTTTTTAAAGGGGAACATTATCACCAGACCTATGTAAGCGTCAATATATACATTGATGGTGCAGAAAAAAGACCATCTATTTTTTTAACCGATTTCCAAACTCTAAATGGGTGAATTGTGGCAAATTAAACGGCTTTCTGTTTATCGCAGAATGTGACGTCGCCGAGGTTATACAGCCGCCATTTTTATTTTCAACACATTACAAACACCGGGTCTCAGCTCTGTTATTTTCCGTTTTTTTGACTATTTTTTGGAACCTTGGAGTCATCATGCCTCGTCGGTGTGTTGTCGGAGGGTGTAACAACACTAACAGGGAGGGATTCAAGTTGCACCACTGGCCCGAAGATGCGAAAGTGTCTGCCACCAGACCCCTATTGAATTTGCGGGAGTGTCTCCACATTTTACCGGCGATGCTAAGGCAGACATGGCACAGAGATGTATGGATAACCTGCAAATGCATTTGCAACAATAGTCAACGAAATCACAATGGTGAGTTTTGTTGATGTTGACTGCCAGCTAATTGATGCTAACATGCTACGCTAATCGATGCTAACATGCTATTTACCGGCGGTGCTAAAGCAGACATGGTACAGAGATGTATGGATAACCTGCAAATGCATTTGCAACAATAGTCAACAAAATCACAATGGTGAGTTTTGTTGATGTTGACTGCCAGCTAATTGATGCTAACATGCTACGCTAATCGATGCTAACATGCTATTTACCGGCGGTGCTAAAGCAGACATGGTACAGAGATGTATGGATAACCTGTAGATGCATTTGCAACCATATTACGTTTCCTTCCACCCACATTTAATGCGAAAAAAACACTTACCAATCGACGGATTTAAGTTGCTCCAGTGTCAAAAGATGCGAAAGTCCTGATCGTTTGCTCCGCACATTTTACCGGCGACTATTCGGCCATGCTATGGCTATGAATAGCGTCAATAGCTATTTGCTCAATAGCTTCAGTTTCTTCTTCAATACTTTCATACGCCAACCATCTGTTTCAATACATGCGTAATCTGTTGAATCGCTTAAGTCGCTGAAATCTGAGTTTGAATCCGAGCTAATGTCACTATATCTTGCTGTGGTATTCCCATTGTTTGTTTACATTGGCAGCACTGTGTGACGTCACAGGGAAATGGATAGTGGTTTCGAAAATAGCGAAAATAAGGCACTTTAAAGCTTTATTTAGGGATATTCCGAGACCGGTAAAAACTTCAAAAAATACAACAAGCCACTGGGAACTGATTTTTATTGTTTTTAACCCTTTTGAAATTGTGATAATGTTCCCCTTTAAGCCAAAATGCGTCCATTCTCCCTTTTCTGTCTACACACTGTGTCTGCTTGTAAGTACTCTGTGATTGTTCATGGTACATGTACATGCTTGTCTGCTTGTAAACCAAAAATGTCATGACGTGACGACGATGGGGCGTTGGGTGACGGATACTCTTTAGGGGTGTTATAGTACCGATTATGATTCATTAGTATCACGGTACTATACTAATACCGGTATAAAGTACAACCTTAGTGAGTAGTAATCAGTGATGTTCTCGAAGAAAAAAGTAATCGTCCGGATGGGTCGTTGAAATTAATGCACTGTGGTATGCGTAAAATGAGCAAAACACGTGAATATTAAGTTATTATGAATGCGCCTCTTTGTAAAATGTTGATGTTTTTTAAGTGCCGAATACATACTGTATATATTTGATAAATTTGTTAACAATGTCTTATCTACTTTTTCATTTTCAATTATTTCCTTAAACCTTAACGTCAAAAAGCACAGGATTTCAATAACAATTGGAAAACAAAAACTGTCTTTTGTACACGAGTTTAACACCAAACAAACTTAAAAATAGACACAAGATGGCAACAAAATCACATATTTGGAGCTCATTTTCAAAATACTGTACTGTTTTATTTTTAGAGAAAATAAAACAGTACAGGGGCGGTATAGCTCGGTTGGTAAAGTGGTCGTGCCAGCAACTTGAGAGTTCCAGGTTCGATCCCCGCTTACGCCATCCTAGTCACTGCCGTTGTGTCCTTGGGCAAGACACTTTACCCACCTGCTCCCAGTGCCACCCACACTGGTTTAAATGTAACTTAGATATTGGGTTTCACTATGTAAAGCGCTTTGAGTCACTAGAAAAAAAGTGCTATATAAATATATAATTCACTTCACTTTTATTTCATTATAACTGGGGCTGTCAAAGTTAACACAATAACGTGTTAACTATAATTTCCTTTTTTAATGACTCAAATTTCCCTTGAGACCTTGAGAGAGACAAGCGGTAAAAAAATGGATGGACGGATGGCTCAATTTTTTTTGCCGCGCCATCAATGTACACGGGTCCGGTTTTCGTAGCGTGGGAAAATATATCTGCTTTCAGTTACTGTTGAGCCACAAGTGAGAACCAATGGACAAAGAAAAAGGTACATTATGGAAGTCATGGAAAGTAATTCTCCCGACGAGACCATTTTTATCTACGATTGTCGTGTGCTGACATCAATAGAGCAAATGGAGCGCTTTCATTCGGAGATGTGGCGCTTCACTTACGTGTTTAAATTACAGTTTAGTGCACTGATAATATAAAGTGTAGATTGTTACTGTAACTGGTTTAGTAAGATAGGATAAAAGCTCAGCACAAAGGAAAGATGGTAGGCAGGAAGTCGAGAGGCACTTTTTTTTAATTGTCTCTCGTCAAAACATATCAAGACACCTCTCTTTAAACCAATCACACACTTCTGGCTTCAAAATAAAAGTGAAACATGTCACACACTACACTCACAAAAATTAAAAATGCCTTACAATACGTCATGCTTTGATTATCAAAGATGTTTTGTAATATAGTCTGTGATATTCTTACCTAGATAAATGATAGAACATCAGTTGAGAAATATAAGAGGGACAATTATCTGACTGCCTGAAATATTGTGTGCATTATTTTATAACATGATCTGGTTGATAGTCCTCAATTACAGAATATTCAGCAGACGGAATATTAAACTTTATTAATAGAGAAAGTTAAGACATTGTCATGAAATGATATGAATGTAATGTACAAATTATCAGAAGCAACTATTCAGGTTGAAATATATTATGACTACATTACCAAACATTTACTACAGCAGGAATAGAAATTATGTTATGTATACACCAACGCACTGCAGGTAATCATTGTTTTATTCTCATTAAAAAGTGTTTATGTCCATTTTGTGTTGGGCTTTTAAAAAAGCATAATGTTAAATAACCATGTCATTAAATAATTGTTCCAGTCAAAGTTTTTAAAAACTTGAAAATGATCTAACTTAGACCTAATAATGATGAAAAATTACATCTATCTGCAATTGATCACGATTAATTTCGAGTTAACCCTAAAAAAGTGCAATTAATCTTGATGAAATATTTTAATCACTTGACAGTCCTAATTATAACTAATACATTAATAATTATTTATAATTACACAAGGCAACACCACCCAGGGCTGCCTATTGTCCACATGTTTGGACAACGCTTGAGACACTCTTAAACATTCATTTATAGTCCAACACTACTTTGTAAATATTAGTTGTGGATATAATATTGTGAGTGGTGGTCAAGATTACACATTCCTAATCATGGCTGTATTTAAAAGGTTCCCAGCTATAAACAAAGAATAGTATTAGCACCATTCAGTATGAACCATTTTCAAATTTAAGGGCAGCACGGTGAGAGAGGAGTTAGTGCGTCTCCCTCAAGACGAAGGTCCTGGGTTCGATCCTGGGCTTTCGGTGTGGAGTTTGCACAGTGACGTGCTGTCAGGGGAGGCAAGTAAGGCAGTGCCTCACCTACCACCAGGTGGCTTAACCATGAGATGTTCCAAAACGAAGTAATAAAATAAAATAAGTTTTAATATTTCTCTTTTGGTTTATACTTTGTATGTGATTTTGGTGTGGTTCCTGTATATTTTGATGATTTTCATGGTTCAAATCGCGGAAAGTCCATGTTTCCTGATCAAAAAAATGCAGCAAACGAGAAGTGAGGCAGACACAGGCAGTCCTTCCACGGCTACACACAGTGTGTATTGGGCGTGTGCGTGCGAGGGGGCGCATGCTTTTTGCAACGTGGAAAAGGCAGGTCTTGAGGCAGCAAGTACCTCTACCTCAAGGTAGGGGGCGATATATTGTCAACTTGCAGTTCAATGCCTCAGCAATACTCTGACTCGCCACACTGGGAGAAGTGGGGGCGCTCAAGCTAGCAGACACAGGTCTCTCCAGCAGAAGCCAGTATTTTTTTCTTTTTCTTTTTTTTCAACTGTATTTATAACAAACATGGCATTTTTATTAGAGTAAGCCAGCGTTTTTGGGTGTTTTTTTTTTGTCAAATGCAAAAATATTGTTTAATTTCTTGGAATGAAATTGAATTAGATAAATGTTTCCGCCAATATGGAGGATTATATACTGTATCCAAGATGAAATACTTCTCTAAACTGGACTTTAAGACCAAATGAATGTGATCATACAAAGTACGTTTTCATGGAGGATAGCTATTGCTGCTTCAGATACAAATACAGAAAGGTAAGATACACTCACAATACTAGATTTATTTTGTTAAAAGCAAATGGGACCAAAAAGTATTTAATAACAAATGTATCAAATAGTTTTTGGACCCATTTATCATATTGTAATATCATTATGATGACGTTTTTATGAAAGCGAATAACTACCATTTTTTTCCTGTAACTCTAATGTGTAACCTAAATCAACAATAAATAGAGCTGCACATATGAATTTAAGTAAAAAAAAATATATGTATGCCTCACCTGGTGTTTAGTTCACCGCATGTCACTGATATATATAAATATACATATATATATATATATATATATATATATATGTATGTATTTTTTTTTCATTATTTGTTATGCAGTGAGTGAAGTCACAACGACTGAAGTTACTTTCCTTGATAAGTAACTCACTTGAACTCTAATTTAATACATATTAGGCGACAACTTTATTCCAAATACTGGTACATTTTAAATGGTAATCAAACTTGTGCATTCAAATCCTTAATAGGCTGCTTTAGGCTGTGCATGCATATGTTGTATAATGATTTGAAATAAAGGTGCAATTTTCAGCATAATCAGTGTGCATTGTAAAACTTAGAAAAATACCATTAGATGGCATCATCTAATGGCGATTGCGCTCTGTGTGTGTGCGTGTGTGCGTGCGTGCGTGCGTGCGTGTGTGTGTGTGTGTGTGCATTCTCGAAGCATGGCCAGCCTGGATCACAAGAACTGTATCAAAGCACCGGGCCACCATTGGAAATGTCTTCTCACAGCAGGAGGTTGGGTGATTGTTGTTGCATCCCAGCTCTCTTTGAATTTCCGCCTCACTAACAGGGCAGTGTGCCTACATGGAAGTGGCGACAACACAGCCCCGACTTTCAACTTTTAGTCTTTAATTCCTCATCCCCCGCCCCCTTTTGCCCAGCTAGTGCCTCTCCGCGGCGGAGAAGATAACAGACGAGATGCAGGACTGCGGGTGTACGTGGACAAACGTGGAGGTGAACGCGGGGTCAGTGTGCATTATTTAAGCAGATGTTGCACGGTGGGATTTGAAGTTTATGGTGATGCGTACTTGTAGAACATGCAGCCCGCAGTCGCGCACAACAGCTGAGCACAACAGCTTTGCACATAAATCAAGCGCCCGCTTAATAGATGTTTAACTAAACCACCTCATTTGAAACAGTTTGACCCCGGTTTGCTAAAACACAATGTGAGAACTCCCTGAGGATTAGGCCCTGACCTCGCCGGGGAATGGAGGGAACGGGCCACATCGGCTATAAAGGAGGCGGCCATTGTGTCGTCCAGGCGTGGGGGAGGACAGTGCTGGTGAGATACATGCCAGTGGGTGGAGATAGCCTTGTTATAACGACATCTTGATGGAGCATCTTTCCCACCCACTGGAGCAGCACCGGCTCTGTATGTATTTTAATGAGGCTTTGTGTCAGCCCACATGCAGCCCCTGTGCTGACAGGGAACGTGTTAGCAACATGCTCAGCCTTTGTCACGGCACCCTATCACATAATCGACTGGTCAACGAGATGAATTCTCCAGACTCTATGTGTGTGTGCTTCCATATGTGCAGGGGATGTAAATAGCGGGTGACCTCTTTCTTTGGCGGACAAACTTGGCATGGCATGGCGTAAGGTGTTTTATTTTTAAGACTACAAAGACGCAGTCAAGCCTGGATACAAAAAAAATTCACAGTTTTCAAGTGGACTCCTGCACAGTTGTCCTGGCGATAAAAAGGCCTTTTATTTAGGGAGGAAAAAATGTGTTTACTCCTAATTCAGTCCCTCCAAGATTTTGCAGGCTTTTTTTTGTCTATTGTTGTGGCTGAAAATGCCTGAATTGGCAGTCGTTTTTCAAAACATTTTGGCAAAAGTTGCAATGCTTTGAAGTTAAGGTTACAAGGAACACTTAAAACAGTGGTTCTCAAATGGGGGTACACGTACCCCTGGGGGTACTTGAAGGTATGCCAAGGGGTATGTGAGATTTTTTTTAAATATTCTTAAAATAGCAACCATTCAAAAATCCTTTATAGATATATTTATTGAATAATACTTCAACAAAATATGAATGTAAATTCATAAACTGTGAAAAGAAATGCAACAATGCAATATTCAGTGTTGACAGCTAGATTTTTTGTGGACATGTTCCATAAATATTGATGTCAAAGATTTATTTTTTTGTGAAGAAATGTTTAGAATTAAGTTCATGAATCCAGGTGGATCTTTATTACAATCCCCAAAGAGAGCACTTTAAGTTGATGATTACTTCTATGTGCAGAAATCTTTATTTATAATTGAATCACTTGTTTATTTTTAAACAAGGTTTTAGTTATTTTTATATATTTTTTTCCAAATAGTTCAAGAAAGACCACTACAAATGAGCAATATGTTGCAGTGTTATACAATTTAATGAATCAGAAACTGATGACATAGTGCTGTATTTTACTTCTTTATCTCTTTTTTTCAACCAAAAATGCTTTGCTCCGATTAGGGGGTACTTGAATTAAAAAAAATTTCCCAGGGGGTACATCACTGAAAAAAGGTTGAGAACCACTGGCTCAACACATTGATAACAAATACACAAAATCACAAGTTGATTCAATAGAATCATTTAATCATTTAAGATTCAATTCTTACACAAATAAACATCTTTCACCACATGAACACACAAGTATAAATAATTGGTACTGTTGAGTACCGGTATCAATTCCCGGGTACCAGAAGTACAGCATCGATTTAAAAGAGAAGGGGATTCTGTGATATTTGCACCTAAAGCAGTCCGGTGCAATGCTTTGGTTGCGCATGTGTTTTTTTGCCATACCAGAATATGATGAAGGGTATAGTACTTGGCTTCACTGTAACCACGGTGGGAGACGAGGAAAGACTGGTGTGTTGTTTCCTTTAATATTAATAAGCTTACAATGTTATGCAGAGGTATAGGTATAACAACAAGGGAATAAGCGGTAGCAAATGGATGGATGGAATTTTATAGAGAAATTGTCCTTTTTAATGTCACGGTGGGGGGTGGGGGGTGGGGCACAAAATATTGTCTTTTTCCTAGGGGGGGCGTAACAGAAAATATTTAAAAAAAACACTGACCTAAAGAAATGCTAATATATCAGGAATACATGTACTGTATTTTTCGGACTATAAGTCGCAGTTTTTTTCATAGTTTGGCCAGGGGTGCGACTTATACTACGGAGCGACTTATGTGTGAAATTATTAACACATTACCATAAAATATCAAATAATATTATTTAGCTCATTCACGTAAGAGACTAGACGTATAACATTTTGTCGGATTTAGCAATTAGGAGTGACAGATTGTTTGGTAAAAGTATAGCATGTTCTATATTATTATTTGAATGACTCTTACCATAATATGTTACGTTAACATACCAGGCGCGTCCTCAGTTGGTTATTTATGTGTCATATAACGTACACTTATTCAGCCTGTTTTTTTACTATTCTTTATTTATTTTGAATTGCCTTTCAAATGTCTATTCTTGGTGTTGGGTTTTATCAAATAAATTTCCCCAAAAAGTGCAACTTATACTCCAGTGCGACGTATATATGTTTTTTTCCTTCTTTATTTTGCATTTTCGGCAGGTGCGACTTATAATCCAGAGCGATTTATACTCCAAAAAATACGGTAAATTATTTTAGAACATGTGTATTTGTTATCAATGTTTTAAGTGTTCCTTATAACCTTAACCTTAATTCCCCCCCAAATTGGAAAACAAATATGTTATTGATCTTTTAATCATTGTATACCACAAAGACTTAAAAGTAGACATTAGGGGCATGACGTACTAAAGTTTGCGTTTGTTTTAATACATGCAAACTTGATAGCACACACAAAGCGGATCTACTGAACTTGTGCGCAGAAGATTGTGTCTCTTAAGTGAGAAAAATCAGGAGCGCCATCCATTTAGTGTGTCTGTCTTAATGAATACACAGTATATAGAGAGATCATCAAAATGCCCACAATCGGAGAAAATGCAAATATTAATACTTTGTTCATGCTGTGTGATTTGCTCCAGCGACCCCCCGCAACCCCAAAAGGAACAAGCGGTAGACAAGGGATGGATGGATACTGTGTGATTTATCAAGACTAAAACAGTTCTGCGGTTGCTGTTTCACATCTTATTTAGTATTTCTAGAAAGGATGTGCGAACGGGCAGTTGCACAGACACAGCTGTGAGAAAGATGGCTCTGAAGCTCTGTCCTACGTATTGTTGTCAACATAGATGGACTGTCAAAAATAAAAATTATTAGACATGACAGCTATTCAGCAACATCATTTTATAATGTTATAGCTGCTTGATGACTCAGGAGACTTATTTAAACAAATGCAGTTGATATGGTTTGGTTTCGGTTGTTTTTTTAATGCAATATTTTTTTCATCTTAAAAACTTCCTGTAATATACATTTTCTTGTGTCTGCAACATTCCAACACACACTTACATATAGTGTCAGAATCTCCGAGGGCGTACATTCAGTATGCTAAAAAAGCTTCTCCGTAGATGCACTGCAGAAATGCGTCTAATATGCCCAGAAAAATGTCTGATGCATGTTTCAAAACATAACAAAACGGCAGAGGTATTGGAGAATGATGGTTAAGTGAATGTGCAGTAAATATGTGTTTCCATGGTGAAATCACATTTAAATAAGGCAGTCTCAAGCGGTAGAACATGGATGAATGGATGGACGGGGTCTCCACCACTTTTTAAACTCGTTATCAATTGTACACTCTATTTTGTAGATTATCCACAACACGCACATCAATAGTACACACAATTTTATAATAAGCACATGCTGTTTGGGACATGGTATTTGGATCTTGCCATGACTTATGTGTTGGGTGTTTTTTAAAGAGCTCCATGTGACTACAAAAACCCAGTTATGCCTGGATACTAAACAATTCCACAGATTTTACGGAACACATGAAATAGTTGAACTCACAATAAAATTGCCTTTTGTTTTAGAAAAAACAATCAACATTTTTATTTCTAAATAAGCCTGTCCAGGATTTTGCAGACTTTCTCCGTTTGAAAAGTGTTTGTTCATCTTAATCATTAACTTATGTTCAAAAGCGTTTGTGAACCTATCTTTATTAGTATCATATTATAAAACGCATTGTCGATGAACGGGTCTATTTTCATACACAAGGCACAGCATATTATCCATCAATTTTCTACCGCTTGTCCCTTTCGGAGTCGTGGGGGGTGCTGGAGCCTATCTCAGCTGCATTCGGGCGGAAGGTGGGGTACACCCTGGATAAGACGCCTCCTCATTGAAGGGCCAACACAGATAGACAGACAACATTCACATTCACATTCACACACTAGGGCCAATATAGTGTTGCCAATCAACCTATCCGGAGTACCCGGAGGTAACCCACACGGTTGCGGGGAAAACATGCAAACTCCACATATAAAGTCCCTGAGCCCGGGGATCAAACCCAAGACCCTTCGTACTGTGAGGCAAATGCACTAACCCGTCTTCCACCGCACTCCCCTAACGGATTACAAGGCGCAAAAAGGGATCATGTTTTATACATTTTGTTCTACATTTAAAACGTTTCTTGTGGTCTACATAACATAATTTTAGTGGTTCTTTAGTGAAAATGTTGTATTGATTATGTTTAATAGACCATCTTAAAGCCTCTTTCTGACTGTCTCTTCAGTCGGCGCTGATTGTTGGGCGGTGGTATTTACATGGCTCCACCTCAACTGCGTCAGTCATGTTGTAGTTTTTAGTGCTTCCATATGGAGTCTACTGAAAGATGAAGTTAGAACTGTACGCTACTTTATTTTCGAAAGGGCAGCAGCAGATAGAAAATGGAGAAAAGGGAGCTTATTGACTACTTCACAAACAGCAGATACTATAGGTAAGAAAAGTTGGTTTTGCATAATAGGTTGAAACAAAACGCCAGAAAATATGTCTCCTAATTGGTGCCATTTTTGGGGTCCTTATGCACACACACCCTAATAATACCTGTATGTTGAAGAACATACCAGGCTTTGAAGCGATTCTGGACCACCATCCGCCGCCTCAGAAAGGGGAAGCAGTACACTGTCAATACCGTGTATGGTGCGGATGGTGTTCTGCTGACCTCAACTGCGGATGTTGTGGATAGGTGGAAGGAATACTTCGAAGACCTCTTCATTCCCACCAACCCAACACGTCTTCCTATGAAGAAGCAGTGCCTGGGGAATCTGTGGTGGGTTCTCCTATTTCTGGGGCCGAGGTTGCCTAGGTAGTTAAAAAGCTCCTCGGTGGCAAGGCCCCAGGGGTGGATGAGAACCGCTCGGAGTTCCTTACAGCTCTGGATGCTGTGGGGCTGTCTTGGCTGACAAGACTCTGCAGCATCGCATGGACATTGGGGGCGGTACCTCTGGATTAGCAGACCGGGGTGGTGGTCCTTCTCTTTAAGAAGGGGGACCGGAGGGTGTGTTCTTATTATCGTGGGATCACAGTCCTCAGCCTTCCCGGTAAGGTTTATTCAGGTGTACTGGAGAGGAGGCTTCGCCGGATAGTCGAACCCCCGATTCAGGAGGAACAGTGTGGTTTTCGTCCTGGTCGTGGAACTGTGGACCATCTCTATACTCTCGGCAGGGTTCTTGTGGGTGCATGGGAGTTTGCCCAACCAGTCTACATGTGCTTTGTAGACTTGGAGAAGGCATTCGACCGTGTTCCTCGGGAAGTCCTGTGGGGAGTGCTCAGAGAGTATGGGGTATCGGACTGTCTTATTGTGCTGGTCCGCTCCCTGTACAATCAGTGTCAGAGCTTGGTCCACATTGCTGGCAGTAAGTCTGACACAATTCCAGTGAGGGTTGGACTCCGCCAAAGCTGTCCTTTGTCACCGATTCTGTTCATAACTTTTATGGACGGAATTTCTAGGCGCAGTCAAGGCGTTGAGGGGTTCCAGTTTGGTGGCTGCGGGATTAGGTCTCTGCTTTTTGCTGATGATGTGGTCCTGATGGCTTCATCTGGCCGGAATCTTCAGCTCTCACTGGATCGGTTCGCAGCAGAGTGTGAAGCGACCGGAGTGAGAATCAGCACCTCCAAGTCCGAGTCCATGGTTCTTGCCCGGAAAAGGGTGGAGTGCCATCTCCGGGTTGGGAAGAAGACCCTGCCCCAAGTGGAGGAGTTCAAGTTCCTAGGAGTCTTGTTCACGAGTGAGGAAAGAGTGGATCGTGAGATCGACAGGTGGATCGTTGTGGCGTCTTCAGTAATGCGGACGTTGTACTGATCCGTTGTGGTGAACAAGGAGCTGAGCCGGAAAGCAAAGTTCTCAATTTACCGGTCGATCTACAATTCCCATTCTCACCTACGGTCATGAGATTTGGGTCATGACCGAAAGGATAAGATCACGAGTACAAGCGGCCGAAATGAGTTTCCTCCGCCGGGTGGCGGGCCTCTCCCCTACAGATAAGGTGAGAAGCTCAGCCATCCGGGAGGAGCTCAAAGTAAAGCCGCTCCTCCTCCACATCGAGAGGAACCAAATGAGGTGACTCGGGCATCTGGTCAGGATGCCCCCACAACGCCTCCCTAGGGATTTGTTTAGGGCCCGTCCAACCGGTAGGAGGCGGTTGGGAAGACTATGTCTCCCGGCTGACCTGGGAACGCCTCGGGATCCCCTGGGAAGAGCTAGACGAAGTGGCTGGGGAGAGGGAAGTCTGGGCTTCCCTGCTTAGGCTTAGAAGATGGCTTAGAAGATGGATTGATGTTGAACAACAGTACGTCTGACTACTGTAAACGTAATGATCCAACAATCCATCAAGTGCTGCGGCTTTGTAGCTTCGTAGCTTAACAAAGTCACACAGTTTTTTGATGACAGATGACAGATTTTGGAGCGCCGTGGGAAATGTTCTTTATTCTCAATGAAACATCAATAATTAGATCTTGCTTGCTTACCAGTACATGCTAGCATCATTTATTGAACATGCTTACACATGTACCTTTTATGTGTGACTGCTATCTACGGGTCACACTTATCATTACATCATGTACCAAATAAAATTACTTCAAAGTCAGTAAGCACAACCAGAATTATTCCGTACATTAGGCGCAGGTTATAAGGCCCACTGTTGATTTTTGAGAAAAAGGAAAGATTTTGAGTGCACTTTATAGTCACAAAAATACCATAAATAATAAATTATCTATATTTACAGTATGTAGCGCTTTACTATACCTGGAATGATACTCACCCATTCACACACTCAATCACACACTAATGGCGGTAAATGAGAGAAAATGAGAGATGATCATCTCACTTCAACATCTCTGTCATGTAATTGCTGCCAGGTCAGCATTGAAAATGAAAATCTGTTTTTAATTTTCTTACCCTGGAAATAAATGTTGAATTCACATATACATACATGTAAACTAGGAAGTGAGTATGCTGGTGTGTTGCTAAATGTTTGTATACTACATTACCCAGAAGGCTTAGTGCTATAGGCAAGTACAGGAAGTAGCTCTGAGCTATGCAGGACATTAGTGCCAGTTGAGTGGTTAAGAATTGATCTATTGTTATATTTTTCTGTTCTTGCCTCGTTGACACAAGAAAAAAACTTAGATTGACGTGCCAATTAGTGTTGCTCAGAGACCAAAATTGAAGCTGATTGGTGCGGGGAAGTTACTGTAATTTGTGGGGATTGGTTGAATTTGCGTGAATTGGCGCAATTGCGACATCACAAAAATCAGGAAGGACTGTCGATTGCTCCTATTGAGACCAAGTGACTGTTCATCACATAGGAGGTAATTTATTTCTCTATTGTGTACCAGGCAGGATGCTATTCAGATGCGGTTTCTTGGTTACAGAGCATGATCAGAGGAAGTGCAGGGCCAGATCCTCTTCATTCTCTATTGTAGACCTAAATAGAACGTTAAGGAATGGCTGCAGAGAATATCAAAATATAGACCCTGCCAGACTGCTGTGGCACGGAGAGGAGATATTGAAGCCATTCCATCTATTTGTAGAAGCATGCCTTTTCTTCCCCTTTTAAGACCACATGTCTGTCCAGCCGGGCTGAGAGAGGAATTGAACGACTGAGAAAGTATAGTAAGTGGGAGGAGTTTGAAGGTAAATGAGTGATTTGTAGTCACAAGTGGTGGGTGGGTGAAGGTTTTTCTAGGGGAGCACAATGGTTCATTTACGGGCGCGTCCAGAGCACCGACCCCTCCCTGTGGCCCCCGGAAGTGCTTCATTTTGTTTGGAGGACAGCTGCACGGCCCCATTTGTCTTCCCTTTGCCTTTTGATTGGCCTGGCACCATTGAAAGGAGCACGAGCAGCCATTGTTTCAAACAGAGGCTGGCATGCTATCAGCAAGGAAAAATTGGCTGGAGGGAGTCAACAAAGACAGCCAGATGCCAACAACGTCCATAGACAACCCTCACACAAGGCAAGCGTTCACACAAATGCTTATTAGGAGACATTTAAAGCAGTAGCAGAATAGTCTTCATTCAACCTGGAACTCAATCACTGATTTTGTTGTGAAGGACTATCACCGTTATGCCAAAACAGCTTCATGGCATCACCAGTGGATGCTTCACCACAAATAAATAAAATTTAAATGCACGTCAATACCATTTCTGTAACAATTTACAACGTTTTCTGTCTCTCAGATTTGTATATGATTTAAAGGGACCCTAATATGCAAAATCAACTTTTATTAGCCATGGGTACCTGCTGTTGTGCATTTGGGCTCTGCAGAAGTCCCGACAATTTGAAATCAAACCGAGGAGGCATTGCGAGAATATTTATAAAGCAATCTTACCTTCCTTCATTCTTCCTTCAAACCAGCCAATTGTTATCCGTCCCATATGTTACATCAGTGGCTATCCATATATGCTAAAGATTTACCCAAAGAGCCTTGCATGAGTCTGTCAATAAATTCCTTCTTTTTCTCAATCCTCTTGTTGTGGGGCAGACTGGCTCAAAAATGCACATGGATTCTCCGCTGTTGCCATTTTTAATTCAAAGTAACATATAGTTCTAACTTATATCTGTTAGTAAACTCGATATGGAAGCGCTAAAAACTACAACATGGCTGACCGAGAGAAGGCGCAATCGAAGTGGAGCCACATGAATAAGGCCACCAGACAACTGATACGTAAGGTGCTGAGAAAAAGATACATTTTTATGACTTCAGTTCGCATTTTTTCAATAAAACCTTTCAATTCACCCTTTCATCCTCATTTTGCTTCTAAAATAATTCCATGTACAACGGATCAAACTAGAGTAAGATTTTGGGAAAACAAATCTTGTTGTCAGCAGACCATAAAGCGCTATATAAACCCTCTCTCAGCGCAGACGTGATTACGTGAATACAGCATTGCCGTTCTCGCGACATGGTAGTTATGCTGCTACCAAAACAACTATCCAGGTCACTGCCAATTTAATTTCAACAATTGAAGATACACACTTGATCGTAGATAAACCTACGTTTCCACTGCTTGATTCAAGGTCGATTGTGTTTTAACAATTAGGGGACGGGCTGTAATGAAATCAGAAGACATACTCTGTTGGCGGTGATGAAAAATGATGTAGCGGCTGAGTACAGGTTCTGGTCAATGGCTTTGACTGGTGGGTAGGATTTTGGTGCAAGGAAGGGATATGACGTGTTGTGGCGGTGAAAGGTTGTTTGAGAGTCAAAACCTATGCACAATGTTGACCAAAGAACCACCATTACATGTTTCGTAGTCTACAAGGAAGACTTTTAAATGGGGAAAAACCCCCACATACCTTTAGGTTTCGAGCATACCCTGAGTTACGAACTTTTTCAGTCAGCTGAAGTAATATTTTTGTGTGGATTGTGCCTTTAGAGCAATAAAGAGTTGATATATTGTACATGTCCACTAAGTGTACACAATAAATAAACATAAGCTGCCACCACCATGCATCACTGCAGGTACGGTATTGGCCTGGTGATGAGGGGTGCCTAATTTCCTCCAAACATGACACCTGTCTCATCAGACCAGAGTATTATGTTCCTCATGTTCTGAGAGTCTTTCAGGTGCATGCTGGCAAACTTTTTACCAAGAAATTGCTTCCGTTTGATCACTTTACCAAACAGGCCTGATTGGTGGGTTGCTGCAGAGATGGTTGTCCTTCTGGAAGGTTCTCTTCTCTCCGCAGACGAATTCTGCAGCTCTGCCCAACATTGGTCAACTCCCTGACTAGATTAAGATGAATTCCGCAATGTACAGAGACATCCTGGGTGAAAACCAACACTTCCAGAGGTACATCAACAAATTATTGACCAAAGGTTAAAAATGTATGAATGATTTTTATTTTTAATAACTTTGCAAAATAAAATAAAAATCACCCCGTCATTATGAGGTGGTATGTGTAGAATTGTGAGGACAGGGAATTTATTTATTCTATTTTTGGAATAAGGCTGTAACATAACAAAAAGAGGAAAAAATTAAGTGTCCATCCGGATGCACTGTATTGTTTTTCATACAATATTTATTATTTAAACGTTTAGTTTTTTTAAGACATCACATGTTAAAATGGTGGTGTTTTGGGAAGCACCTATTGAACTTATTTAAATTAATTTCAATGGGTGGTTCTAATTTGAGATACAAGTGTTTGGGAATAAAAGCTTGGTTGAGTAACAAATCGTGCTCGTAAGTTGAGGTACTGCTGTATAGCAAGAACATCAAAGGTGTCTGTATGTTATCATTAGTGATTTACGGGAACATACTTCGTATATATATATATTAGGGGTGTTGGAAAAAATCGATCCGAATACGTTGTGCGATTAAGAATCGATTCTCATTTTTAAAAAATCGATTTAAAAAAAAAATAAAAAATTAAAGAAAATGTTATCAATAAAAAATATTCCACAAAATTGGAATACATAACTTTTAGAATGGAAATAGAAAGGGGTCTATTTTAACTAATAGCAATTATTTGTAGCTTTATTATATATCCATGCCCTTGTCCTTGAAAGTGATGTATCACCAATAACCCATCAGATACTAAAGCCAAATAAAATTTTACGACTAGCAAAAATGACTACAAAACCATGTCTATGGAAAGATTTTTTGCAAAAGGCCACGAGCTGCCACTAATTCAACATTATGGTACATTATTCAACATCATGTATTCATTTTTCATCCACTTATTTGATATACGTGTATTTGTTCACCACAGGTGAAAGGCCGGAAATAATGCCAACATTAAACTGGTCCCTGGTGCAAAAAAGGTTGGGTATATAGTAGGGGTGTGGGGAAAAATTGATTTGAATACGAATCGAATCGAATACGTTGTGCGATTCAGAATCATTTCTCATTTTTAAAAAAAAATATATATATTTTTTTTTATCAATCTAAAAAACCCATACACAGCAATACCATAACAATGCAATCCAATTCCGAAAGCAAACCTGACCCAGGAACACTCAGAACTGCAATAAACAGAGCAATTGAGAGGAGACACAAACAGGACACAAAACAAACCAAAAGTAGTGAAACAAAAATGAATATTATCAACAACAGTATTAATATTAGTTATAATTTCAGCATAGCAGTGATTAAAAATCCCTCATTGACATTATCATTAGACATTTATAAAAATAAAAAAAAGAACAATAGTGTCACAGTGGCTTACACTTGCATCGCATCTCATAAGCTTGACAACACACTGTGTCCAATGTTTTCACGAAGATAAAATAAGTCATATTTTTGGTTTGTTTAATAGTTATTGCAATCAGTTGATAAAACATTGTCCTTTACAATTATAAAAGCTTTTTTTAAAAATCTATTACTATGCTTTCATGTAAGCAGACTGGGGTAGATCCTGCTGAAATCCTATGTATTGAATGAATACAGAATAGTTTTGAATCGGAAAAATATCGTTTTTGAATCGAAAATTGAATCGAATTGAAAAAATCGATATATTATCGAATCGTGACCCTAAGAATCAATATTGAATCGAATCGTGGGACACCCAAAGATTCGCAGCCCTAGTATATAGATAAAATCATTACTAATATATTGATAAAACAACAAATGATAAAATCATCATGTAACAAACAGACGAAGGTAAACAATATAATATAAACATCTGCAAAAGCTACTAACAATATTGACCATATTTTTTAATGAATACAGAACAGGCAGACAACTTGCATCCGCTTCCACATATTCCCTTTAAATCCACTGTAGGTCGTCCAATTCACCAGCTGAGCCCGGCACTGTAATTGCGAATTGTATCAAAAGAAAGCCTTGCAATTAATGTCGCCACCCAAAATATTTTGACTTCAGCTCCAGCATGCATTTGGTGTGTAAAAATGCTAGAATGGCTGATCTTTGTTGAATTTGTCTGAATGGTAGCAATCTCAGAATTCATTCAGCCATGCAATTTCTCTTTCACTGCACTCAGTATCTCAGTACAAGGATGAGTGAGCCGTGGCCTTGTGCTCGCCTCCATCCGCCTTAAAGAGGAACGGGAAATAAACAGAAACACACACACACACACGTTAGTGGGTTTCTTTGACTCTCCACCTATCCCTCATTTGAAGCAGCTGTGCAAAAATGTCCTCCCCCCAAAAAAATCTGTATCCTCTTTTCATACAGCTTTCTGTCAAGTATTTATTTTTTTCCCCTCTTAAGTTCAAAATGCAAACCAATGTCTGATGACACATTCGAGGCACTCAAAAATGACCCAGAGAGAAAGGAGAGAATTTAAAGAAAAAGCAATGAAGATGCACCGTGTGTGTGCGTGTGTGTGTGCAACACATAGCAGGCTAAGATGGTGCAGACTTTCCATCATGTGAATAAGCTTCACATTTCACACACTGTCCAAATAAGCACAGGCAGCCCCTCCACTACACAAATAGATAAATGAGTGTATCAGTGGCCAACATCTGCAGATTATGATTACCATTTGGAAATTGTGTCCTTGAATGAGATTTGGATGTCGACTATCAGTCTTTTATGAGCGTGACTCTTGTTCTGGGGAAGTGGAGGGTGCAGCTTTGTCCTTAAATTGGCTACAATTTGGAGCGAGAAAGAAATCCTCTTCCCCCTCGTCGCCTCTGCCCGTTATGATGTGCCGTCTGAACAAGAAAGGACCGCCATTAATTGTGTGGAATATGAATAGCTAAATTTGGTTAACCAGTTTCAAAGGGAATCTGCCCAATGGAACTTCTTCTCCCTCGTCTTTTCTTCTCTCTTCATCAAGATTTTTTTTTTCTTCCCGCTCTAATTTTACAGTGAGCGAGCCGGCTGCTTCAGTGCGACTGCATTATCTTATGTATTCAGCTTTCAGCTCCTCTGCCTCTCCCGATGAGGCGAGGCTTAATTGGGCCCCGGCTTTAAAGTCTGTAGAGCTCTCCACTTGCTCATAGAAACACATTCAGGGGCTGCTCATTCACTTCGAGTATGTGTTAGATGTACAAATATTATTTACTTTTATACTCCAAAATCAAAAGGCGCGCACTTCCTGCCTTTTCTCCACACGGCGTCCGTGTGGGAGAATTCACCTCACTTCAGCAGTTTTTGCTTTTTTTTTGCTTTACAACAAATGTATTATTTAAAAAGGAGAATTCATTAATTATTACACGGTTTTGCTGAATGTCAAGGCAAGGGTGTCAAACTCGTTTTCATTGAGGGCCACACCACCCTTCTGGCTGCCCTTAAAGGGCCGCTTGTAACAGTAAATAATATATCAATCAATCAATCAATCAATGTTTATTTATATAGCCCTAAATCTGTAGTATGAGTATAAATGTATGAGGATTCGCCTCATGATAATATTACACGCTTTCCAATGCATTTGATTGGTATGAATGCAGCTGCGATAGGCTCCAGCACCCCCGCGACCCTGAACGGTACAAGCGGTAGAAAGTGGATAGATGGATATATTGGAGCGTATACTGTTTAAAAAAAAACTAAACAACTGGCAGCTGTCATGATCTGTGGTTTGGATCATGTTTTGTTGTTTTCTATTTAAGACTCCATTAGTTCCTGTTTGCACTTCCTTGTTTGCTTTGTCACCGTGGTTACTCATTGTGTTCACCTGTCTCTGATTGGTGCTCGCCCGCTCACCTGGTTCCCGAGTGCTAATCAGAGGCAGTATTTAAACCTGTCTTTGTCTGTCAGTCGGTCTGGTGACATTGCTAGTTTTTTTCACCCCAAAGTTCATGCTGCTCCTTCATGCCATAGATCAGTGGTCCCCAACCACCGGGCTGAGGCCCGGTACCGGGCCGTGGCCCGATTGGTACCGGGCCGCAGAAGATTTTTTAATTCATATTTATAAAAAAAAATACAAAAATAAATAAATAAAAATTATTATTATTATTTTTTTTTTATTAAATCAACATAAAAAACACAATATACAATTAGTGCACCAACCACAAAAACCTCCCTTTTTCATGACAAAGGAAAAAAAAAAAAAAAAAAAAGGATTACCCCCATCCCGCAACAACACCCAGCACGGTGGTTAAGGGGTTAGTGCATCTGCCTCATAATACGAAGGTCCGGAGTAGTCCTGGGTTCAATCCCAGGCTCGGGATCTTTCTGTGTGGAGTTTGCAGAAATGCGTGGGTTCCCTCGAGGGTACTCCGGTTTCCTTCCACCTCCAAAGACATGCACCTGGGGATAGGTTGATTGGCAACACTAAATTGGCCCTAGTGTGTAAAAAAATACAGTACTCTTATATCTCACAGTATTTAACAGTATCATTTCACAGCTATAGTATTTAACTTTATCATTTCACAGCTAAATACTTTAATGCAAATGTAATGTTACCTTACAACAAACTACTGTAAAAATGACAGTACCCTTTTATTTCACAGCATTTAACGTCATAGTAGAATACTGTAAATACTGCGGTAAAAGTATTGCAATTATTATCCAGTAATTTATGGTGAATACACAAACATTTTTACAATGGTATTTATTAGCATTTATTGGCCTCCACTCTAATAGTAAATAATTAATAATAAATAATTGCTTACAGATTACTAGAGCGATTCGGACCGAAAAAGCGACAATTTCCCCATTAATTTGAGCGAAGATGAAAGATTCGTGGATGAGGATAGTGAGACTGAAGGGCTAGAAGAAAAAGAAAAAAAAAAGACAAGAGCAGTAGGAGCGATTCAGATGTTATTAGACACATTTACAAAGAGAATTCTGGAAAATTCCTTATCTGCTTATTGTGTTACTAGTGTTTTAGTGAGATTATATGGTACCTGAAAGTTGGAGGGGTGTGGCCACGGGTGTGGTGACTGCCAGTGTCTCCGGTAGGAAGCCACGGAGGAGCCAAGAAAGTCGCAGCTGCCTCTTTGACAGCTGCAGGAGGAACGACACAAGCTCCGCTCATGTTTACGGTAAGAGCCAACTTATTACCACAATTCTCTCACCGAAACCTGCTGGTTGACATGTGGTCGGGAACCATGTTCGCTTGACCGCTCTGTTCCACATTAAAGCTTCACAACAAACAAAGAAACACCGGCTTTCCACTAACATTTTTTTTTGTAGTCTCCATTATTAATTGAACAAATTGCAAAAGATTCAGCAACACAGATGTCCAGAATATTGTGTAATTATGCGATTAAATCGGATGACTTTTAGCCGTGAGTGGTGCTGGAATAAAATGTCCCCTACAACAAATAACGTCACAAGCACGTGTCAACATCATTCCGCGACGTTTTCAACAGGACACTTCACGGGAAATTTTAAATTGCAATTTAGTAAACTAAAAAGGCTGTATTGGCAAGTGTTGCAATGTTAATATTTCATCATTGATATATAAACTATCAGACTGCGTGGTCGGTAGTAGTGGGTTTCAGTAGGCCTTTTAGTTAGGTCTTATTATATGTAGTACAGTGCAGTATTCAACTCATTTTCTATTTTTATGATGTGGTGATCAGAATTCACCCTTACCGGGTCAGGGGGGACGTCTGTTTCCATGCCGACGGAGCCATGCTTATTTGTCATGTTAAGGGGAGAGTAAAACTGTTGCTGCACTTCAGCTTTGACTCCTGCTTCATCAGCAACACATCACCACAATGGTGAGACTTTTACGTGAGTGGTGTCAAACGTCAACAGCAGAGACAACGCGACGGGACTTGCGCCAATTGGTGCTAACAGCACGGCTAATGTCGGCGCTACATTTGCCGTGACGATCAAGTTAACCACTTTTTGACAGAACAACACATCAAAGTCCAGTTCTGAGTGGAATTATACAGGCTGTGAACAAGTATTTCCACGTAGCGGCTGTGCTGGAACAAAACTTAACGATGGCCAAAGCCATACTTGCCAACCTTGAGACCTCTGATTTCGGGGGTTAGGGGGACGTGGTCGGTGGTGGGGCGGAGGCGTGGTTGGGGGGCGGGGGGCGTGATTAAGAGGGGTGGTGTATAATTCACCAACTCGAGTATGTCATTTTTATTTCATATTTATATATTAATATATATATGTATATGTATGAAATATTTGACTTTCAGTGAATTCTAGCTATATATATTTCATATTTATATATTAATATATATATATATATAAATATATGTATATGTATGAAATATTTGACTTTCAGTGAATTCTAGCTATATATATTTATTTTATTATATATATAAATAAAATAAATAGTTGAATTTCCGACAGCACCTATCAAATACACAGTAATAAAAACACAGTTGTTCTACTAACTGTACTGTGCTTGCTGGTTACTAAAAAAAAAACCAACAACACTTAGCTTTCACTATTTGAGTAACAATTGTTCTGCCATTTGCGTATTGACAAGCGATCTCCGAATCCGGGAACATCTTTCACGGATTTGTTGTAGACATACGCAAATGAAAACGGGATGTTGCTTCCAGCTATCAGCATAGCCATCTGTGTCTCAGCATAAGATACACCATCGGGTCTCCATTTTGCGAGGTGGGCCATTATACTGGGTTGTGAATGATGCTGCGCTGCGGATGCTTTGTGCTTCGCTGACCGTTCTTGGCTGAGTATATCCGTTCGGCCGCCGTGGTCAATGGAGAAGTCTGTTCTACGAAATTTACAGGCAACATACCCCTTCCCCTTCGAACTCTCCTGTATGAACTGAAATTCTTGTTTCCAATCGTTCTGGAACTTGCAAGTGTATTTCTTCATTCTGCTCGTCGACGGTGTAATATATTGGGTTGGAGTCAATAACCAGGCGACGTGATGAAGTTACGTCTCTTTACTGTGGGCTTCAGAACAGACTCCCTAGTGCATATGTTCCTTGACTGCACTTAAATGTAGAATATATTTACATTCTATTGTATGTACAGAAGATGGCAGTATTGTCCTGTTTAAGAGGGTCACAACATTGAGTCGGTCTGCATGGAGCTGGAGAGGGCGTGGCCTCCAGCTCAGCCTGAGTTTCTGGAGATTTTCGGGAGAAAATTTGTCCCGGGAGGTTTTTGGGAGAAGCGCTGAATTTCGTGAGTCTCCGGGAGAGTTGGCAAGTATGGCAAAAGCAATGACACTTGGAGGATCATTTGGCTACGCACTCGAGGCTACTATTTTGGTAAAAAAAAATAACGTTAAGGTCTGGTAATGTGGGTTTTATTTCATGTCTTTAAGGGCACTAATCATATTCAAATTTATATTTAGAAGGTTTTGGAAAAAAATGTATGCTAAAAAGGGCTTTTTGGCTTAAGTATCCCACAATGAATTGCCAGACACCATTTTGAAAAGCCAGCGTCATCGTTCACGATAGCGCTACAAGAAATATGTCCAACCTATTCCGTGGGAAATAACATTGCACCGGCTGTGAAACGATGGTGAAATACTGTGAGTCATTAGGTAAGAAGTTCCTTCGTTGTTATAAGGAACCAACTGTCAGGACTGGGACTTGGGCGTGGATTGTTTTCCCGAGGTGCAAAGCGAATGGAGTGGAAACGGCGTGAAAGTAGTGACATATTTTTATTTTGACACTATAACTAAAAAAACAGGAACAAACAAAAGACGCGCACAATGGCGGAGAACAAACTTGTCTATGAAAACGAAAACTAGCACTATGGCAAGAATAACAAAAAAGTTACTTTAAACAAGAAAGTAACTTGGATCATCGGCATGTAAGGGATAGAAGGTGATAGATGGTGTGAAGGAGGTGGTAGACGGTGGTAGACGGTGGTAGACGGTGGTAGACGGTGATGTTGCCCGGACGAAGAACAGAAACGGACTGCTTAAATAGCAGTGACATAATCAGTGAAAACAAGTGCGAGACATGAGGACATGTGAAAACTAATGAGTTGCTATGGTAACAAAACAAACCAGGAAGTGCAAAAACAGGAACTGAGTGTCCAAAAAACAAAAAGAACATGACTGAAACAAAACATGATCACAGACATGACAGAGCCCCTCCCTTAAGGACATACCAGATGTCCAGAAAAATTAAAACAAAACAATGATCAATGGGAAGGCGGGAGGGGGACAACATGGCGGTGGGTCGCCAGACCACGTGTCCCCGTATCCACCGGGGCAGAGTTAGGTGGCGGTGACGCGTAGAGGCCCGCAGTACCTGACGAGGTGGGCGACCCGGGAAGGGCCACATTCGTGGCCGACGAGAAGGTCGGAGCACCTGGCTTGGTGGATGACCAGGTACCGGCTACATCTGTGGCCGACGAGGAGGTCGGCGCTCTTGGCGTGGCGGACGACCATATAGCGGCCACATCCGTGGCCGACGAGGAGGCGCACGTCATCGTGGCAGGCGGCAAAGCTTGGAGTGGTGCGTCAGGCGGCGGGTCTTGGCGTGGTGCGTCTTGGCAGCTGCTACTGGCGGCATTGGAGCTTGGCGTGGTGCAGCTACTGGCGGCATTGGAGCTTGGCGTGGTGCAGCTACTGTCCGCATTGGAGCTTGGCGTGGTATAGCTACTGGCCGTACTGGAGCTTGGCAGGGTGCAGGCACTGGAACTTGGTGTGGTGCAGGCACTGGGGCTTGGCGTGGAGCAGGTAATGGTACCTGTTGTGGAGCAGGGACTGGGGCCCGGCGTGGTGCAGGCACTGGAGCTTGCCGTGGACTTGGTGCTAGCCATGGACTTGGTGCTAGCCGTGGGCTTGGACTTGGTGCTAGCCTTGGGGCTAGCCTTGGGCTTGGTGCTAGCCTTGGGGCTAGCCTTGGGCTTGGTGCTAGCCTTGGACTTGGTGGTAGCCGTGGACTTGGTGCTAGCCGTGGACTTGGACTTGGTGCTAGCTGTGGACTTGGATTTGGTGCTATCCGTGGACTTGGACTTGGTGCTAGCCGTGGACTTGGTCTTGGTGCTAGCTGTGGACTTGGACTTGGTGCTATCCGTGGACTTGGACTTGGTGCTAGCCGTGGTGCAGGTCGTGGTGCTAGCCCTGGAGTAGCGACAGGTGCTAGCCATGGTGCAGCTAGCCGTGGTTCAGGTGGAGGTGGCCTAGCTGGGCGTTGCGGCTTGGCAGGCCGAAAGACTGGTGGTGGTGGCCAGACCGGCGGTCTGGCCACCACCACCAGCTACTGGCGGCATTGGAGCTTGGCGTGGTGCAGCTACTGTCCGCATTGGAGCTTGGCGTGGTATAGCTACTGGCCGTACTGGAGCTTGGCAGGGTGCAGGCACTGGAACTTGGTGTGGTGCAGGCACTGGGGCTTGGCGTGGAGCAGGTAATGGTACCTGTTGTGGAGCAGGGACTGGGGCCCGGCGTGGTGCAGGCACTGGAGCTTGCCGTGGACTTGGTGCTAGCCATGGACTTGGTGCTAGCCGTGGGCTTGGACTTGGTGCTAGCCTTGGGGCTAGCCTTGGGCTTGGTGCTAGCCTTGGGGCTAGCCTTGGGCTTGGTGCTAGCCTTGGACTTGGTGGTAGCCGTGGACTTGGTGCTAGCCGTGGACTTGGACTTGGTGCTAGCTGTGGACTTGGATTTGGTGCTATCCGTGGACTTGGACTTGGTGCTAGCCGTGGACTTGGTCTTGGTGCTAGCTGTGGACTTGGACTTGGTGCTATCCGTGGACTTGGACTTGGTGCTAGCCGTGGTGCAGGTCGTGGTGCTAGCCCTGGAGTAGCGACAGGTGCTAGCCATGGTGCAGCTAGCCGTGGTTCAGGTGGAGGTGGCCTAGCTGGGAGTTGCGGCTTGGCAGGCCGAAAGACTGGTGGTGGTGGCCAGACCGGCGGTCGGGGCTTAGCAGGCCGAAAGACTGGTGGCGGCGGCCGGGCTGATAGCTGTGGCTTGGCATGACACTGGGCAACACCATCTGAACAGTTTCCAGCCCTAGCTCCCCAACCTCAAGGAGCGGATACCAGACGCGCTCCCCGCAGTCTGGAACCATTTTTTTGAGGTGGGGGGAGGGAGGTCAGGAGGGGGGCAGAATCCTCCCCTTCAAATTATCCAAAAAATATTTCCTTATCCCCCACCCAGGGTTGTGTGAGCGGATTAAAAGAAAAATGTTGTGACGGGGGCGCGTCTTGAGTCTTGGGGGGGCAGGGCATGACATTTGGGACATGGCTTGGACTGACATGCTCTAATTTCTAAAAACATGTTTTGATAATGTTTTATCATAGACATGGAATTACAGTCTCTTGTTGGAGGCGGGTGATCAAAAGAAAAGGCATTGACAAAAAAAACTCCAGGTCTGTGGTGTCATCCGCTGACGGTGGCGTGACGTGGGGGAGGAGCTTGCGGGAGCGACGCTTGCTGTCCACTCGCAGAAGCTATCCCTGACGTCCTCCGTCTTGGTCGGTGCTTCTGGGACTGCGGTAATGTATCGCCATCCTCGGACCAAATGGAGCTAATAGGAATTAGCTTGCCATTTGGCCCCCACATCAGGTCTTGCTCCGCCATGGCTCCTAATGACTCCCAGACAATGGAAGGGAAAACGTTTTGCTGGCAACATCTGTCAAGACTGGGACTTGGCCCTGGATTCTTTTCCCGAGGTGCAAAGCGAATGGAGTGGAAACACTATAAACACTATAACTAAAAAAACAGGAACAAACAAAAGGCGCGCACAAGGGCGGAGAACAAACTTGACTATAAAAACAAAAACTAGCATTATGGCATGAATAACAAGAAAGTAACTTGGATCATCGGCATGGAAGGCATAGAAGGTGATAGATGGTGTGAAGGAGGTGGTAGACGGTGATGTTGCCAGGACGAAGAACAGAAACAGACCGCTTAAATAGCAGTGACATAATCAGTTAAAACAGGTGCGAGACATGAGGACAGGTGAACACTAATGAGTTGTTATGGTAACAAAGCAAACCAAGAAGTGCAAAAACAGGAACTGAGTGTCCAAAAAACAAAAAGAACATGACTTAAACATTATAGCATTCAAAAAAGCGATTATTCATCCTCTCCTTAAAAGACCTAACCTCGATCCTGACCTCATGGTAAACTACCGACCGGTGTCTCACCTTCCCTGTATTTAAAAAATCCTCGAAAAAATTGTTGCAGAGCAGCTAAATGAACACTTAGCGTTTAACAATCTATGTGAAACCTTTCAATCCGGTTTCAGGGCAAATCACTCTACTGAGACAGCCCTCGCAAAATTGACTAATGATCTATTGCTAACGATGGATTCTGATGCGTCATCTATGTTGCTGCTCCTCAATCTTAGCGCTGCTTTCGATACCGTCGATCATAATATTTCATTAGAGCGTATCAAAACACAAATTGGTATGTCGGACTCAGCCCTGTCTTGGTTTAACTCTTATCTTACTGACAGGGTGCAGTGCGTCTCCCATAACAATGTGACCTCGGACTATGTTGAGGTAACGTGTGGAGTTCCCCAGGGTTTGGTCCTTGGCCCTGCACTCTTCAGCATCTACATGCTGCCGCTGGGTGACGTCATACGCAAATACGGTATTAGCTTTCACTGTTATGCTGATGACACCCAACTCTACATGCCCCTAAAGCTGACCAACACGCCGGACTGTAGTCAGTTGGAAGCGTGTCTTAATGAAATTAAACAATGGATGTCCGCTAATTTTTTGCAACTTAACGCCAAAAAAACGGAAATGCTGATTATCGGTCCTGCTAGACACCGACCTCTTTTTAATAATACAACTTTAACATTTGACAACCAAATAATAAAACAAGGTGACTCGGTAAAAAATCTGGGTATTATCTTCGACCCAACTCTCTCCTTTGAGTCACACATTAAAAGCGTTACTAAAACGGCCCTCTTTCATCTCCGTAATATCGCTAAAATTCGCTCCATTTTGTCCACTAAAGACGCTGAGATCATTATCCATGCGTTTGTTACGTCTCGTCTCGATTACTGTAACCTATTATTTTCGGGTCTCCCGATGTCTAGCATTAAAAGATTACAGTTGGTACAAAATGCGGCTGCTAGACTTTTGACAAGAACAATCAATCAATCAATCAATCAATGAAGAAAGTTTGATCATATTACGCCTGTACTGGCTCACCTGCACTGGCTTCCTGTGCACTTAAGATGTGACTTTAAGGTTTTACTACTTACGTATAAAATACTACACGGTCTAGCGCCATCCTATCTTGCAGATTGTATTGTACCATATGTCCCGGCATGAAATCTGCGTTCAAAAGACTCCGGCTTATTAGTGATTCCTAGAGCCCAAAAAAAGTCTGTGGGCTATAGAGCGTTTTCCGTTCGGGCTCCAGTACTCTGGAATGCCCTCCCGGTAACAGTTCGAGATGCCACCTCAGTAGAAGCATTTAAGTCTCACCTTGAAACTCATCTGTATACTCTAGCCTTTAAATAGACCTCATTTTTAGACCAGTTGATCTGCCGCTTCTTTTCTTTTTTCTCCTATGTCCCCCCCTCCCTTGTGGAGGGTGTCCGGTCCGATGACCATGGATGAAGTACTGGCTGTCCAGAGTCGAGACCCAGGATGGACCGCTCGTCGGGACCCAGGATGGACCGCTCGCCTGTGTATCGGTTGGGGACATCTCTACGCTGCTGATCCGCCTCCGCTTGGGATGGTTTCCTGTGGACGAGACTCTCGCTGCTGTCTTGGATCCGCTTTGAACTGAACTCTCGCGGCTGTGTTGGAGCCACTATGGATTGAACTTTCACAGTATCATGTTAGACCCGCTCGACATCCATTGCTTTCGGTCCCCTAGAGGGGGGGGGGGGGGTTGCCCACATCTGAGGTCCTCTCCAAGGTTTCTCATAGTCAGCATTGTCACTGGCGTCCCACTGGATGTGAATTCTCCCTGCCCACTGGGTGTGAGTTTTCCTTGCCCTTTTGTGGGTTCTTCCGAGGATGTCGTAGTCGTAATGATTTGTGCAGTCCTTTGAGACATTTGTGATTTGGGGCTATATAAATAAACATTGATTGATTGATTGATAAACAAAACATGATCCCAGACATGACACAAACAGCATGGATCTGTACAAGATGGACAAGTCTGAGTGGAGCAGACCCAACGACATCTTCCCCGATGCCTCACACCCTGATTTTGTGAACTACTTAATTTTCAAACCAGCCCATTTTATACTTTGAAGACTTTCGAAATTAAAAGTCTAGAAAGCTATGCCTGCCTTGTTTGTGGATGGGTTTGTGGCATTTGTGTATCTGTAAAAATCCAGTGGACATAGTGTCGTCAAGCCAGGCTAGAGTAATGCACTTTCATAAATGATCTGACCCAAGATTGACACCATGGATATCACGGATAACCAATCTAATGTCATCTCAGCATACTGTGACTGTAAGGCAGAAATGGGAGAATGATGTTCTCATGTCGCTTCAGTTTTTTTTGTATGAGAAGTGAGTACTATTTTATTTCAATACAAATACTATCAAAGCAAGACCAAGACCAAGTAGATCAAGTTAAGTCAAAGTGGGGCTGTCATTTATTTACATTTATTAGTACATAAAAATTGTTTTTAATTACCGTAAATCAAATGATCTGAACTAACACAAATTCATCATAGCACGTCACATCTAGGTCTGATTGCAGAAATCCATGCTTCCCTTCGTCGTTTATTATTTTCTGCTTCCGTTAGTCCAGAAATACACTTAG
This sequence comes from Nerophis ophidion, assembly GCF_033978795.1. Taxonomy (NCBI): domain Eukaryota; kingdom Metazoa; phylum Chordata; class Actinopteri; order Syngnathiformes; family Syngnathidae; genus Nerophis; species Nerophis ophidion. Next base: position 52,671,781 of record NC_084613.1, read on the forward strand.
AAGTACAATAACACCTCGATTGTGGCAGTTGACAATCGCACATTTTGTTGGCATTCTTAGTATCACTGGATTGATGATCAGCAACAATGACTTTGATACAAACAAAGCCTTCTGATATGGCCTACGGCAATGAATTGTGGGAAATGTAGAACAATCTGAAACCCTCTATAGCAACGAAATACTCAAGCCGGCATGGCTCAGTGGGTAAATTGGCTGCTTCCATCCTGGCCAGGAGAGCTCATGTCGAGGTGTCCTTGAGCAAGACACCTAACTGCTCCTGATGGCTTGTGGTTAGTTCCTTGTCTGGCAGCTTCCACCATCAGTATTTAAATGGTAAATGGCAAATGGGTTATACTTGTATAGCGCTTTTCTACCTTCAAGGTACTCAAAGCGCTTTGACACTATTTCCACATTCACTCATTCACAAACACATTTGCACATTGATGGTGGGAGCTGACATTCAAGGCCCTTACCCCGACCCATCAGGGTGAATTGTCTTGCTCAAGGACAACGGATGTGACGAGCTTGGTAGAAGGTGGGGATTGAACCAGGAATCAGGTTGCTGGCACAGCCACTCTCCCCATTTAAAAAATATCACTGTTCTTAATAAAAGCCTATTCTACTCTACTCGATTTATAAATGGTACTGTCTACTTCACAAACATTGATTTACCAAGGTGAGGGCAGGAACCAATTAGATGCGATAAACAAAGGATTATTATGAAGACCTCCTCTTACTCTTATATCCTTTTATGTCACGCACTAAATGACATTGTCTTCATATAAACAATCAACAGCCACAGTATGATTCTGAAAAAGTACTCATACTGAGTTTTGACTCAAGGTATTAATATGCAACAACCGTATGATTATTATGTAATTTGCAGTGGTGTAGAACTGTACACAATAATTCTGAGAGTTGTTACTAATAATTGGGTTTGTTCTACTGTAATACACAACACTTGGCTGTGTGGAAAGCGCTATAATATATTTTGGTCACAACTGTACTGCCGTTTTGTGGCCCTAAGGAATATTTTGCTTTTAAACTACCAAATAAAACATATTGCCATTACTACCCAAAATGTATACTGTATGCTGCACAATAAAGGTCCGTAATGAATTGATCATACATCTCTTTGTTTGAACAAGGTATATAACAGTGCCTCTAAAAAGTTTTCCAAGCGCTTCACTTTTTCCACATTTTGTTATGTTAGTCTTTTTTCAAAATTGAATACATTTTGTCCTCAAAATTCTACAGAAAATACCCCGTAAAAATAATGTGAAACATTTTGTTATCTCTTGAGAAATCTTTACAAATTCATTGAAAATAGAAAGCAAAATGCCAGGTGTGCATGAGGAACTCTGTTGCGCAGAGGTTCAGATTTCAAGAGCTCTGCCCAAGAAAGTTTGCGAGGTTCCGCATATTTGTCCACAGCCTATGCTTGGACATGCTGACCATCTTGCTGCGACGTTCTTCTTCCACCTTCAACCCTCAAATCTCGTCTAGGACCAGTTGGCGCTTCTCCTTTCCACAGGCTTGGTCGTATCATGCCTTAGGAAAGCTACGAAGGCCTGCCCTTTCAATTGCCCCAGTACCCACCAAAGTCATGCCGTGCCTCTGCTCTGCTTACGGCTTTTTGTGCCTGCCACTTACTCCCGGTCTTAACTAAAATTCCTGCCGAGGCCACCTTGACATCTGCAGAGTCTCTGTACATTAACACCTCTCTAGCGCGGGTGATTTTAAATTGCTCCGAGAGGCCGCTGAGAGGGAGGTGCAGCTTGGTGGATTGGCCGTTTAGGGAAATACTGCTCAAGGACCTGGGAACTGGCTGATGGTCTTCTTTAGTGCCTCTACCATTGTCAATGGTACCTCATAGATTAACAGGGGCCAGAGTGTTCTGGGCAGGACTCCGTACTGGTACATCCAGGCCTTGAACTTTCCTGGGAATCCAGATTTGATGATGGCTGTAAAACAAGACGATAGGTTGCTGTTGGTCTGCTGCAAAGCCGCTGCATCTTTCAGGAGCTGTCAAACATTTTGCCCAGGTTCTTGACAGGTCTTTTGGTTACCTTTGGAATCTTAGTTCCTCAAATTGTAAAGCAAAAGTGATCGGTCACTTTTACCTTTTTTCAGGACTAGAGACCTGGATTTAGCGGGCTTGAAGCTCATCCTTGCCCATGTGACGAGCCGTTCAAGCCCCTGAAGGAGCCACCTGCACCCAGGCACCGATGTGGTCATCACTGTCAAGTCATCTATAAGGGCTCTTAAGGGGGGCTGTCGGGTCTCAGATCTTGATTTTGGCCCTCTGCATTCAACCTAATAAAACTTAAACTGGCACGTTTGATGTTTAAAAACAGCAAAACGGCGCAGGTAGGAGCATGATTACATGAATGTGCAGTAAATGTCAGTGTGTCTGTGGCGATGCCCTGTATAGTACACGCAAAATCCTCATTTAAATATGCCGGCCTCCACCACTTTTCAACTGCAAACACAGTCTTAGTAGATCACGCACAACACACCCACTAATAGTGCGTGCTATTTTATATAAATTGCCCAGATCTTAGATCTTACTCAGCACTCGGCACTTAATGTCTTGATAAATCACATAGCGAGTTTTAATTTATTTTATTTGCATCTCCTCCACCCAGTATTGCGGGCACACCAGCTTAGTCTGCACATTTATGTTTTAATGCCCAGTAGATCAGGCCCTTATTGTTTAGGCCAGCAGCCGGCCCCGGTATTGGGTTCCATTAAATGGTGCGGGTGTAAAAAGCTGGAGTTGTTTGGGTGCAAGGGAGCACATCTCACAGACACTGGTACAATCCCTCCATTCCTCACAACTAAACAATGTGAACAATTATCTGCACCATTACCGTCTGAAGAAGGGAAAAGCAGCTGTTAGGCGCATGCTGAAGGAGAGAGGTGGGGAGACCGTCTTGGTGGCTCTTGTTCCCGTGTTGTTATGTGGAGTGCGTTGGTGCCGCACACATTTCAGACAGGAGCTGATGAACTGCAGATGAACAATTTCTCACTTGCCTTTGCCTCTAGCTTTACGAACAAACTCCTCCTCATTAGTTTTTGTCACTTGCCTACATGGCTACCGAGCACAAGAATAAATGAGACCACTATCAGCAGCTGCCTTGATAAGCTGCCTTATCTCATTAGGTTCCACATCAAAGTTAATCAGAGATGGGAATAGTAATTGGGCGACTACACAATGCAACAGATCATGGGGGGTTTTGTAGTGTATGTCATCTCCAAAACATCAGCAGGCTGGGGCGGGGAGATAGGGTGCATCTGTTGGAGAGTGTGTGCGTGGCTGGGCGAGGTGCTGAGAGTGAGTGTGCATGATGAAGAGCTTGGGTGTTTGGGGGGGGCTTAGCGGGAAGGGGGGATGAGAGGGGAAAGGAGTAATGGCAGAGGCATAACAAGCAAGCTGCTCAGAATTAATGAGCTTACTCAATAAGAAAAGAAAACCAATCAGTGTGTGTTGGGCAAATATAATTTGGGAATAATTGCTTGATTGCTTTTCTATAGTAGGCTGATTTGACCACACACAAGAACTGAGAATTAAGATGTCAAGACAAGAATTAATTTGGCAAGCGAGGGCACACAATGTGCCGCTCGCTCCCCACTCAGGCGGCTCGGGAGGTAGTCCAGGCGCGCTAATGATGGAAACACACCGTGGTAGATTGCGTATTCATTTCCCGGACGCTGTTTTACATAAAGATCCAGCGCTAATGCCACAGATGTTGGGATATTATACCCAAAAAAAACCCCACAAAAAAAATCAGTGTGTTTGCTAGCACGTGTAATTGGCATTTTTGCATATTCCACTTCATTGTTGATCGCTGGTTCCTGCTGATTGTTCAGTTTGTGTCCTCAATGATTTCACTATTATTTTTTTGAACAGTGCGAGGATGGTAATTGGTGGGTTTCGACACTTCCATCCCCAAATGGCGCCTTTTTTAGAAGGCGTCTATCTGCTCTCAATTGGCAATTACTCACTACACCTGCTTTGAGAAATCAGCCTCAAACTCACTCACTCACATTTGAGAGGGAAGCGATGAGGACATTTTTTTGTTCTCTAACAAAGTTCCAGTGGTCAGGGTAAAACAGTTTGGAGCCGGGGTCTCCTACAGGTAGATCGCAACCTGATTTTAAGTAGCTCAATAAAAGGTTAAATACTATTCAAGTATTTTAAAAGATTATGAGCCCGACCTACAAAAGGGTTGCATGTATGAAAACACGTCTAAACTTCATAGCACACCCAAAGCTGATCTACTAAACTTGTTTGCAGAGGATTGTGTCGCTTATGCGAGCCAAATAAAGGACACAATCCATTTAGCAGTTGGCTCCATGAAAATGCAGAATATATGCTGTTCAACAAAATGCACACAATACAAGGAGGAGAAAATGCTAATATTATTACCTAGCATTGCATTGTTATTTATTAAGACTTAAAGTGTTCTACCGGAGCTATTTTGCGTCTATATTTTGCATGTCTGAAATGTGTGCGCAAACTGGCAGTTATGCAGAAATGGCTGTGAGAAAGGAGTTGATCGTCCTCCTTGTGCTTGTAAACATATTTGAATTGTCTACTTACAAATATTCAACAATATCTATTCAGCAATATTTTTTGGGATTTTTTCAGCTGCTGAATGATTTAAGGGGTTGATTAATACTAATTCAATTGATGCGTTTTGTTGTCTGCTAGCGATTTTCTTTAAATTATGTCCGATTTTTCATATAGAAAGTATATCATTATCCTGCAATATGCATTTACCTGCATCTGTAAACAACACCACAGCGCATTCTAGAGTACATAGTCATCATGCTAAAAATAACCTTGTTGCTTAGATTGCAATTCTATATATCAAAAAAGGTGGTTCATTTGGTAGATCAATCAATCAATCAATCAATGTTTATGTATATAGCCCTAAATCACCAGTGTCTCAAAGGGCTGCACAAACCACAACACAAACCACAACGACGTCCTCGGCAGAGCCCACACAAGGGCAAGGAAAACTCACCTCAGTGGGACGTCGGTGACAGTGACAATGATGACGATGAGAAAACTTGGAGAGGACCGCATATGTGGGCAACCCCCTCCATTAGAGTCCAATCCAAAGTGGATCCAACACAGTAGCGAGAGTCCCGTCCATAGTGGAGCCAACAGGAAACCATCCCAAGCGGAGATGGATCAGCTGCGTAGAGATGTCCCCAGCCGATACACAGGCTAGCAGTCCATCCTGGGTCCCGACTCTGGACGAGCGGTCCATCCTGGGTCCCGACTCTGGACGAGCGGTCCATCCTGGGTCCCGACTCTGGACAGCCAGTACTTCATCCATGGCCACCGGACCGGACCCCCTCCACAAGGGAGCGTGGGACAGAGGAGAAAAAGAAAAGAAATGGCAGATCAACTGGTCTAAAAAGGGGGTCTATTTAAAGGCTAGAGTATACATATGAGTTTTAAGGTGAGACTTAAATGTTTCTACTGAGGTAGCATCTCGAACTGTTACTGGGAGGACATTCCAGAGTACTGGAGCCCGAACGGAAAACGCTCTATAGCCCGCAGACTTTTTTGGGGCTCTGGGAATCAGTAATAAGCCAGAGTCCTTTGAACGCAGATTTATTGCCGGGACATATGGTACAATACAATCGGTAAGATAGGCTGGAGCTAGACCGTTTAGTATTTTATACGTAAGTAGTAAAACCTTAAATTCACATCTTAAGTGCACAGGAAGCCAGTGCAGGTGAGCCAGTATAGGCGTAATATGATCAAACTTTCTTGTTCTTGTCAAAAGTCTAGCATCCGCATTTTGTACCAACTGTAATCTTTTTATGCTAGACATGGGGAGAGCCAAATATAATACGTTACAGTAATCGAGACGAGACGTAAAAAACGCATGGAAAATGATCTCAGCGTCACTAGTGGACAAAATGGAGCGAATTTTAGCGATTTTAAGGAGATGAACGAAGGCCGTTTTAGTAACATTCTTAATGTGTGACTCAAACGAGAGAGTTGGGTCGAAGATAATACTTAGATTCTTCACCGAGTCGCCTTGTTTAATTGTTTGGTTGTCAAATGTTAAAGTTGTATTATTAAATAGAGGTCGGTGTCTAGCAGGACCGATAATCAGCATTTCCGTTTTTTGGGCGTTGAGTTGCAAAATGTTAGCGGACATCCATTGTTTAATTTCATTAAGACACACCTCCAGCTGACTACAATCCGGCGTGTTGGTCAACTTTAGGGGCATGTAGTGTTGGGTGTCATCAGCATAACAGTGAAAGCTAACACCGTATTTGCGTATGACGTCACCTAGCGGCAGCATGTAGATGCTGAAGAGTGCAGGGCCAAGGACCGAACCCTGGGGAACTCCACACGTTACCTTAACATAGTCCGAGGTCACATTGTTATGGGAGACGCACTGCATCCTGTCAGTAAGATAAGAGTTAAACCAAGACAGGGCTAAGTCTGACATACCAGTTCGTGTTTTGATACGCTCTAATAAAATATTACAATTGACAGTATCGAAAGCAGCGCTAAGATCGAGGAGCAGCAACATAGATGATGCATCAGAATCCATCGTTAGCAAGAGATCATTAGTCATTTTTGCGAAGGCTGTCTCCGTAGAGTGATTTGCCCTGAAACCGGATTGAAAGGTTTCACATAGATTGTTAGACGCTAAGTGTTCATTTAGCTGGTTCGCAACAAATTTTTTCGAGGATTTTTTAAATAAATGGAAGGTGAGACACTGGTCGGTAGTTTACCATGAGGTCAGGATCGAGGTTAGGTATTTTAAGGAGAGGATGAATAACCGGTTTTTTGAATGCTAGGGGAACAGTGCCAGAGGAAAGGGATAAGTTTATAATATTTAGCACTGATGGACCTAATAATACAAAGAGCTCCTTGATAAGTTTCCCAGGAAGTGGGTCAAGTAAACATGTTGTTTGTTTTATTCCATTTACACGTTGTACGAATTCTTCTAATGTTATTTAATCCAAACGAGAGAAACGTTTTTGGAGGGCAATATCCGCCGTATATACAGTCATATCTGTGTTAATAGAATCCAGCTGTAGCTGGGACGCATTGTCTTTAATCTCCTTTCTAATGACTTAAATTTTCTTATTAAAGAATTTCATAAAGTCATCTGCCGAGTGGGTGGAGCTACTGGAAGGAGTCCCTTGTTGGGTTAGCGATGCTACCGTACTAAAAAAAAATTTAGGAACGTTTTTATTGAGGTGGATGAGATTTGAGTAATATTTAGCTTTAGTTAAGGTAAGCATGCGTTTATAAGTTATTAAACTATCACTCCATGTTTGATGGTAAACCTCAAGTTTACTCACGCGCCATTTGCGTTCCAGCTTTCTACATGATAATTTATGAGCTCCAGTTTCTTCTGTAAACCATGGGGTACGCCTTTTTGGAGCCTTTTTTAACTTCAGCGGTGGTATACTATCAATGGTTTCGTGCAGGGCATAGTTGAAGTTGTTTGTGAGGTTATCAATAGAGCCCAAATAATTTGGGAATGGTGCCATTACCGAGGGCAGTAGGCCATCAAGGCTTGTTGTTGTGGCAGCATTAATGTTGCTGCTACTATAGCAGTTATTATTATTATTAGCTTGCCGAACATGGGTCTGAACCTCAAAATTTATAAGGTAATGATCGGACATTACTTTAGTATACGGGAGTATCATAACTTTGGAAACGGTGATACCCCTGACAAGCACTAGGTCTATCGTATTACCGTTGTGATGCGTGGGTTCATTTATTATTCATGTAAGACCACAGCTATCAATAATAGTCCGGAGCGCCACGCACGGTGGGTCCAATGGGGTATTCATATTGATATTAAAGTCCGACATTATAATTATATTATCGGCGTGCGTCACTAGATCAGCAACGAACTCTGAGAATTCATTGACAAAGTCCGAATAGGGCCCTGGGGGGCGGTAGTTAACAGCCAGGTATAGAGGCAGCGGTGTGACAGACCTCATGGTAAGCACCTCAAATGATTTGTATTTATTATTTAGGTTAGGACTAAGGTTAAAGTTTTCGTAATATATTAGTGCAACAGCCCCCCACCACCCCCCCGCCCCTTTTAAGGGGATAGTTAGGAGGAGATGCCTCATTTAGTGCAAAAAAGTCGTCTGGTTTAAGCCAGGTTTCGCTGAGACTGATGACGTTAAGGTTGTTGTCTCTAATGACCTCGTTATCTAATAACATTTTGGGAGACAATGATCTTATGTTTAAAAAGCCCATATTATCGGTAGTGGGCTGTTTTAAGGAGTTATTGATCAAATTATCCGTAATAGCAATATTAATAATGTTGTGTTTATTATACGCAGTGCACTTAAAATAATTACGACCATATCTAGGAATTGATATGACGGGAATTCTCCGATTGTTTGCTTGGTGCTGCGATAAACTGAACGCATCATAATTTGCCACCTCAGTAGAACGCATGTCCAACTCTGACACAGTCATAGTAGAAAAAAGTTGTTCTAACTTAACTCATTCCTCACCCAGACTAGTAGGCTCACGTGTTCCATTTAAATTGAGCTTCAGGATGGAAGGAGGTGGTGTTCTGTGGGGATTAGCCTTTTGCTTTGTTGTTAGCCCCGCTCAGCATCCACGCTTCTATTTCCGATCACACCGCTTAAGTGTCTTCTATAGACGGTCCCCGCTGGTACTATATACTCCGCTGCGTCAAAGGCCGCTGGATGTAGCCGGCGAAGTATTCCCATGCTAGCGAGGTGGTCCAACGTAACCGCATCGTTCAGTCCAAAACGGCCGATCTATCCACATCTAGAATTGTCTGGCGGTCGTAAGTTATCACGGAGTGTCCACGCTGTAAGCCAGGCATGAAATTTGCAGAATTGTCCGGTATTTTTTGCCAAATGTTCTCTTTCTACCATGAGCGTCTGTAGCCGCAACCCATCAAGGCGCCACCATCTTGATATTTTCTGCTTGTTAAACAACATTGCACAAAAAAAAAACAGGTTAGACCATATGATCCCATGAATGTGAAGGGGAAATGAGTGTTTCTCTGGCCACAGTCTGTATAACACACACAAACTTAATTTAAATAGGGAGCTCTGCACCAGTTTTCCATGTGTTATCAATTGTACACAGTTTTAGGAGAATACCCACACCCAACCCCTAATAGTACACACAATTCTGTAGTTTGTTTAGCCTGTGGTATTCGGATCTGAGTAGAACAGGCTCAATGCCTTTCATAATGACAAACGACCACAAAATAGCACAAAGATAAAGACCACTTTTTTTAAATGGAGATATGCTTTGTAAATTGTAAATGCAATTTAAATGTTGTCAGTCATAAATAACTCACAATTCTTTATGTCAAAGTAGGTCTAATAGTGATGGAAGCTGGAAACCCCCCAGTTTAGGGCAAAAGTAAAATAACAAATATCCAAAGACTACCATGGCCAGCTGAACCCTCCTAATGATGAGCATAACACAGTGACCACAACATTAGGTACACCTGCACATTTAATGAGATCCTACATAATCCTCACCCTAATGCAGTGGAGGATTTAAGTACCTAGGAGCTGTGTTATACGCACCAAGTAGGGTCTCCTCAGGCAAATTGGTCCTCGGTGACATGCCAAACTATGGGTGGGTTCAGAAGCCTTGACAAAGACGACAAGATAATGAACCTTGCAGAGAAACGAGAAACTGTAGTTTTTGTCGTAATCATGCAAGTGGACCATCTCTTCAGTCTTGCCAGGCTACTTATGGGTGCATGGAAATGTGTCCAACCTGCAGTCCTCGTGTGTTTTCAGATTTGGAAATAGAATGATTGAAATGTCTCCCGTATGGTTTCCTGTGGGGACCGAGTACAGGGCCTGAGTCCTAGTAAAGGGTATCGTTTATATTCGAACCAAAATTAATAAAACAAATCGGTACTTATAAAAAGGGCCAGTGCTTAAACAATGCTCAAACCAGTATTTGAAAAAAACATTCAAAATTTTGGTTTAAAAAAATATATATAAGGGAATACCTTTTTATTTTTGTTGAATTTTGTGAGATTCATGTTGAATAGATAAATTAGGGGTGTCCAAAGTGCAGCTCATTTTATTGACCCGCGAAAAGTTAAATTTGATTTAGATTACATTACAAAAAAAAAAAGAGAAAAAATTTAAGTGGCCCAAATCCCCCCAAAAATAAGACCTGTAAACCAAAACTGCCATTGGTGGTTATAATGTCATGGTCGGTTACATCGGGTCGTGTCCTGTATTGTTTTGGTTGTATTGGTTCCTTAGATTAGTGTTTAGTTCTCCTATATTTATGATTTAGTTTCTGTTTTCAGGGCTCCTTACGTTTCGTTGCTAGGGGCCCTGATTGTACTAACCTGCTTCTGATTAGCGATTAGGAGACTCACCTGCTTCTGATTGCTAATCGGAGAGCTTTAAAGGCCTACTGAAACCCACTACTACCGACCACGCAGTCTGATAATTTATATATCAATGATGAAATCTTAACATTGAAACATTCTAAATTGCAATTTTAAATTTCCCACGAACTATCCTGTTGAAAACGTCGCGGAATGATGACGTGTGCTTGTGACGTCACCAGTTATAGTGGACGTGTTCTTCCAGCACCGATCACGGCTAAAAGTCGTCTGCTTTAATCGCATATTTACACAGTATTCTGGACATCTGTGTTGCTGATTCATTTGCAATTTGTTCAATTAATAATGGAGACTACAAATAAGGTTTGATTGGACCACACACAAAGTACAGTGTATTATGGTGGAGGCATTCCATAGTCTTATCATACGCCTGTCGATGGTTACCACCTGCCACTAGGACTTTGGGGGCCAGGGAGCAAAATACTAGAGCAGTGGTTCTCAACCTTTTTTCAGTGATATACCCTCTGTGAAATTGTTTTAATTCAAGTACCCCCTAATCAGAGCAAAACATTTTTGGTTGAATAAAAAAAGAGATAAAGAAGTAAAATACAGCACTATGTCCTCAGTTTCTGATTTATTAAATTGTATAACAGTGCAAAATGTTGCTCATTTGTAGTGGTCTTTTTTTCACTATTTGGAAAAATTTTTATAAAAATAACTAGTGATTCAATTCTAAATAAAGATGTCTACACATACAAGTAATCAACTAAAAGTGCCCTCTTTGAGGAATGTAATAGAGATCCATCTGGATTCATGAGCTTAATTCTAAACATTTCTTCACAAAAAAATAAATTTTTAAAGGCCTACTGAAATGAGATTTTCTTGTTTAAACGGGGATAGCAGGTCCATTCTATGTGTCATACTTGATCATTTCGCGATATTGCCATATTTTTGCTGAAAGGATTTAGTAGAGAACATCCACGATAAAGTTTGCAACTTTCGGTGCTAAGAGAAAAGCCCTGCCTCTACCGGAAGTCGCAGACGATGATGTCACATGTTGATGGCTCCTCACATATTAACATTGATTTTAATGGGAGCCTCCAACAAAAACAGCTATTCGGACCGAGAAAACGACAATTTCCCCATTAATTTGAACGAGGATGAAAGATTCGTGTTTGAGAAAAAAAACCAAAAAAATGCGATTGCATTGAGATGGATTCATATGTTTTTAGAAACAATTACTAGGATACTTCTGGGAAATCCCTTATCTTTCTATTGTGTTGCTAGTGTTTTAGTTAGTTTAACAGTACCTGAGAGTCGGACGTGTTCGTCCACGGCCGGGTGTTGACACGCAGTGTCTCAGGGAAGTCGATGGCAGCTGTATGGGCGGCACAAGCTCAGCTGATATCAGGTAAGAAGCAACTTTTTAACCACAATTTTCTCACCGAAACCTGCTGGTTGACATTCGGTTGGGGTCCATGTCCGCTGTGATCCATAATAAAGTTTCACCTCCGTGAATTTTAAACAACGGATCACTGTGTGTTTGTGTGGCTAAAGGCTAAAGCTTCTCAACTCCATCTTTCTACTTTGACTCCTCCAATATTAATTGAACAAATTGCAAAAGATTCAGCAACACAGATCTCCAAAATATTGTGTAATTATGCGGTTAAAGCAGACAACTTTTAGCTGTGTGTGTGTGCAGCGCTCATATTCCTAACAGCCCTTGACGTCAAGCGTACACGTCATTACGCGACGTTTTCAAGAAAAAACTCCCGGAAAATTTAAAATTGCAATTTAGTAAACTGAAAAGGCCGTATTGGCATGTGTTGCAATGTTAATATTTCATCATTGATATTTAAACTATCAGACTGCGTGGTGGATAGTAGTGGGTTTCAGTAGGCCTTTAACATCAATATTCATGGAAGATGTCCACAAAAAATCTAGCTGTCAACACTGAATATCGCATTGTTGCATTTCTTTTCACAGTTTATGAACTTATATTCATATTTTGTTAAAGTATAATTCAATGAATATATTTTTAAATGATTTTTGAATTGTTGCTACAAAACAGCGTCATAATTGCAGGAGATCATCGATGGAAATGTTGTTCTAATCTTATGTACTACACAAGCTGGTAGTGCCACCCTTATCTCTTTTCCCAGATATCCCCAGCAGAAGCGGAACATACTGTCGATATGCTGCGTATCGTCCCCGCTTGGAAGTACAAAATAGTTAATAGCAAATTATGGCAGCTGTTATTATCCAGACATGGATACACAGTGGGGCTTCACGGTGGCAGAGGGGTTAGTGCGTCTGCCTCACAATACGAAGTTCCTGCAGTCCTGGGTTCAAATCCATGCTCGGGATCTTTCTGTGTGGAGTTTGCATGTTCTCCCCGTGAATGCGTGGGTTCCCTCCGGGTACTCCGGCTTCCTCCCACTTCCAAAGACATGCACCTGGGGATAGGTTGATTGGCAACACTAAATTGGCCCTAGTGTGTGAATGTGAGTGTGAATGTTGTCTGTCTATCTGTGTTGGCCCTGTGATGAGGTGGCGACTTGTCCAGGGTGTACCCCGCCTTCCGCCCGATTGTAGCTGAGATAGGCGCCAGCGCCCCCCGCGACCCCAAAAGGGAATAAGCGGTAAAAAATGGATGGATGGATACACAGTGACTCACTGTTCTCTGAGATGCAAAAGACATTGTCATGCATTCTATTCATTTGTCATTTACTGTCGCAGTAAATTGTAAATATTTATATCTACGGTCCATGTATGTAATACTTCTATAACAGGGGTCACCAACCTTTTTAAAAACCAAGAGCTACTTCTTGGGTACTGATTAATGCGAAGGGCTACCAGTTTGATACACACTTAAATAAATTGCCGGAAATAGCCAATTTGCTCAATTTACCTTTAACTCTGTTATTATTAATAATTATTGATATTTATCTTTGTGGAAATACTGAACATCCTAATGATTTCTCACAATAAATATATATATTTCTATGACGTGTTTTAAATAGGTTAAAATATAATCTGTACTTTGTTAGAATATATAACAAATTGGACCAAGCAATATTTCTAACAAAGATAAATCATTATTTCTTCTAGATTTTCCAGAACAAAAATGTTAAAAGAAATTCTAAAGACTTTGAAATAAGATTTAAATTTGATTCTACAGATTTTCGAAATTTGCCAGAATAATTTTTGGGAATTTTAATCATAATAAGTTTGAAGAAATATTTCACAAATATTCTTCGTCGAAAAAACAGAAGCTAAAATGAAGAATTTAAATAAAATGTATTTATTATTCTTTACAATAAAAAAAAAATACTTGACCATTGATTTAAATTGTCAGGAAAGAGGAGAAAGGAATTTAAAAGGTAAAAGGTATATGTGTTTAAAAATCCTAAAATTATTTTTAAGGTTATATTTTTTCTCAAAAATTGTCTTTCTGAAAATTATAAGAAGCAAAGTAAAAAAATAAATGCATTTATTTAAACAAGTGAATACCAAGTCTTTAAAATATTTTCTTGGATTTTCAAATTCTATTTGAGTTTTGTCTCTCTTAGAATTAAAAATGTCGAGCAAAGCGAGACCAGCTTGCTAGTAAATAAATACAATTTAAAAAATAGAGGCAGCTCACTGGTAAGTGCTACTATTTTAGCTATTTTTAGAACAGGCCAGCGGGCTACTCATCTGGTTCTTACGGGCTACCTGGTGCCCGCGGGCAGCGCGTTGGTGACCCCTGTTCTATGATATATAATGTCATGTACATTGTAGCACAGTAAATTTCACAGAATAAGAATAAGATAAGAAAGTGCTCATTCTGACTTAATCTTCCAAAGGTTGATAGAATAAAGAATTATTTAAACTTAATAGTGCCTCACTCATTTTGCTGTTGCTGCAGCACGCCATATTGCTGTTTGTAGGCATAATACCCTGTCTGCAGCACCCATTCATCCAGATACCCTTAATGAAAGCCAGGGTGGTCTGGCCACTGCCTGTATCTCATGACAGCAAGCACACTCAGCGACTGTCCCTCCATGTTCACACAGTTGTGACATGTACACCTGGAAATAGAAATATTCATAGCATTTCTAAATCAATTCATATTACTGCCACCTGCAATCTGCATTCAGGTGCTATAATGAATATTATCATTGTCTTTATGTGGATCTTATTAATCTACATGCATATTTTTTTTTTTTTTTTTTTTTTTTTTTTTTTTACATGCATATTTTTAGTATTGCCGGCATATGGAGCTGTGGCCCATAGGTATAATGTCTCCCGGCTGGCCTGGAAACGCCTCGGGATCCCCCGGGAAGAGCTAGACAAAGTGGCTGGGGAGAGGGAAGTCTGGGCTTCCCTGCTTAGGCTGCTGCCCCCGCAACCCGTACCCGGATAAGCGGAAGAAGATGGATGGATGGATGGATGGATAATCAGGTTTGACATTGTGTCAATGACAGATACTTAGTCTATAGATAGGCCTGGGCCTGGGGTGTAAGTTGTAACACTAACAGTAACAGTGCAAGACTAGGCCACAAGCTAAAACTAGTCTATAAATAAATAACATTTTACCATTCTGTATTCTGAAGGCGATCTATGTCGTGTGCTACTCCAGCATCAATATCATCAGCATCCTCCTGACCGTCACCGTCGGGTTCAAAGCGGTATGGCTCTATCCCTTGTTGGGGGTGGCCGAGTAGTCCTGCCACCCCCACGGCTGCCACGGCGCCTCTCACAGCATCTTCCCTATCTGAATCACTTTCACTTTCCTCATCCATGAATCTTTCATCCTCGCTCCAATTAATGGGTAAATTGTCGCTTTCTCGATCCGAATTGCTCTCGCTGCTGGTAGCCATGATTGTAAATAATGTGAGGATGTGAGGAGCTCCACAACCCGTGACGTCACGCGCATATCGTCTGCGACTTCCGGTACAGGCAAGGCTTTTTATTATTAGCGACAAAAAGTTGCAAACTTTATCGTGGATGTTCTCTACTAAATCCCTTCAGCAAAAATATGGCAAAATGGCCAAATGATCAAGTATGACACATAGAATGGACCTGCTATCCCCATTTAAATAAGAAAATCTAATTTCAGTAGGCCTTTAAACGCAAGTGTCATTCTACCTTCTGAGCAGGTTCATTGTTCGCCACTGGCGACTGTATGTGGCTGGCTAGCTTTACGGTAATTCGTTGTTAGTTATCTTTCTAGTTAGCATGCTACATCAAGTGGATCTAATGCCTCACTTTGTCTTTGTATTTTCGCCTGGCTTGGAATTAAAACGTATCTCACCTGCATGCTGCCTGCTGTCCTCCGCATCCTTTAGAACAGGGGTCGGGAACCTTTTTGTCTGAGAGAGCCAAAAAGCCAAATATTTTAAAATGTATTTCCCTAAGAGCCATATAAGAGCCATATATTTTTAACACTGAACACAACTAAACGCGTGCATTTTTAAGTAAGACCAACATTTTCAGAGTATATTAGGTCTCTTATTCTTTGTATTAACATTGTTATTCTGAAGTTAACTGTGGAGGGGCGTGGCCTGCGAGCCTGCAGCAAAGTGGGATGTTGCCAGGACCGGCCTCGAAATCAGCGACATGTGTGTAGATGGTCCACCTGGGCCTTTTTATCTAATTACCTGTCGCTCTGTTATAAGCAGCAGCTAGGAGGAGAGACAGGGTTGGGGCTGGAGCCAGAGCGCGAGTGAGGAAGAAAGAGAAAAAGACAATTGCTGGAAAGCAACTGAGGGACTAATTGAAAAAAAAAACTATATTTTAACCCTAAAACAGGCTCTCATGTCGGTGCTTGGTGGTCTGAAGAACCCCCAGTAGGGCAAGCCCAACACTAACCAATAATAAATACATTACTTCTTACCATTAACGCAACTTCTTGAACATAAAAATGCATGAGAATGTTTTATATTTTGAATGTTATTTTTAACACTGCTGTATGATTACAAGTGGAATTATTCATTACTTATCCTGTTAAGCAATGTCAGCTCAGATTTATCCGACAGCCAGATGCAGTCATCAAAAGAGCCATATCTGGCTCGAGAGCCACAGGTTCCCTACCCCTGCTTTAGAATTACAAACATTTCCCAGAACGCAAAATATACAGTAGCATACAGTTCTGGAGTGGAGGATTATCGCAATGCACAGTCCAGCATGCTTTTAATCGAGCAAGTCAAGTCATTTATGTTGAGCATTGTTCAACTTTGAAGTCTCTCCGCGCCGTACTATGGCAGGTAATCGTTGTAAGGCCACATTGGATATCATTACATTACGCAGGTGTACCTAATAATGTGGCGTGCAAGGCTCCAATGCTCCACTTCTATTACATGGCTTTGTATATGGTGTCTGATGTGTACATGGTCGGAACGTATTAGTAATAATCATGAAGCATGATGCAAGGTGGAATCCAACATTAGCACAACATTTAGAATTGAATCAGCCGACCCGCCGTTCAATTTATATTTGACTAAGAAATATATCCCTGCCTGACCACATGCATATGAATGGGCACATATATTTGCTCCCACATGGGTCTGGTACTTAGTTCCAATTAGGCTGAAAACACTGCTGCTGTGATGGAGGCTGCTCACACTGTCTTAGTTATCGTCTCTCTGCAGGTTCCACACAGCTAAGGCTATTTATTTTCAAATGTGTATATGTGTGTATGTGTGTGTGTGTGCGTGTGTGTCTGTGTGTGCATTGAATTATTTGAGCAGTGAAGTAAGTAAAGGGAATAAATAAGCAGGCAGAGGTCCTGTCATGATGATGTTATTGCCATCCTGGGTTTGCCTGCGGCATTATGAGGACAGGCACACTGCCATATCCTTCACTGTCACATGCACACATGCAGGCTTGCACACACGTGCCTGAACGCCACACCACATGTTCTAAGTCAATTTACACTGATCCACAGTGTACCTAATTAAGTCACATGCAATGTCTCTATTCCCACATCAAGGAATATGAAAATGTTGAATTATTTGTCATGGGATTAAGCCCTCATTTTCATGTGGTACACATTAACCTATTAGGCGAGTTCATCTGCATTGCTAATGCCCCCGTGCAGACAGCTGTCACTACCCCGGAAAAAAAAATAAAAAAAATCATACAATCCTTGAATGAGTGATCCCTGCACCGATTAGTGGCAGTGAACTTTGCTGAGCCCAAGTGATAAGGCTGCAAAATTCCCAAATTGCCAATAGCTCCGAAAATTATCAGACTGTAGGCAAAAGAGAAATTGTGCCTTCTGGCTCAGGGGCTTCAATCCAGGGTTTGCCAAGATTGACATTATTTAAAGCTATGGAAATGGGCTCAGGCTATCTGGAGGATTGCTAAAATAAGAACATTTTCAGGAATATGTATGAATACGCTGACAGGAGAGGTGGAGTGAAAGTAATACATATATATATATATATGTATATATATATATATATATATATATATATATATATATATACAAACCCCATTATGACTTGGGAAATTGTGTTGGATGTAAATATAAACGAAATACAAATACAAATCCTTTTCAACCCATATTCAATTGAATGCTCTACAAAGACAGGATATTTGATGTTCAAACTCATGGTTTTTATTTATTTTTTTGCAAATAATCATTAACTTAGAATTCCATGGCCGCAACAAGTGCCAAAGTAGTTAGGAAAGGGCATGTTCACCACTGTGTTACATCACCTTTTCTTTTAACAACACTAATAAACGTTTGTGAACTGAGGAAACTATATGTTAAGCTTTGAAAGTGGAATTCTTTCCCATTCTTGTTTTTATGTAGAGCTTCAGTCGTAGTATTTTACGCTTTATAATGCGCCACACATTTTCGATGGGAGGCAGGTCTAGACTGCAGGCGGGCCACGAAAGTACCCGCACTCTTTTTTTATGAAGCCACGCTGTTGTAACACATGCTGAATGTGGCTTGGCATTGTCTTGCTGAAATAAGCAGGGGCGTCCATGAAAAAGACGGCGCTTGGATGTCAGCATATGTTGTTCTAAAACCTGTATGTACCGGTCAGCATTAATGGTGCCTTCACAGATGTGTAAGTTACTAATGCACCCCCATACCATCACAGATGCTGGCTTTTGAACTTTGCGTCGATAACAGTTTGGATGTTCGCTTCCCCTTTGGTCCGGATGACACGATGTTGAATATTTCCAAAAACAATTTGAAATGTGGACTCGTCAGACCACAGAACACTTGTCCATTTTGCATCAGTCCATCTTAGATGATCTCGGGCCCAGAGAAGCCGGCAGCGTTCCTTGGTGTTGTTAATAAATGGGGTTTTCTTTGCATAGCAGAGTTTTAAATTGCACTTACAGATGTAGCAACCAACTGTAATTACTGAAGTGTTCCTGAGCCCATGTGTTGATATCCTTTAAAGATTGATGTCGGTTTTTTGATACAGTGCCGTCTGAGGGATCGAAGGTCACGTCATTTCTCCAGATTCTCTGAACCTTTTGATGATGTTATGGACCGTAGATGTGAAATCCCTAAATTTCTTGCAATTGCACTTTGAGAAACGTTGTTCTTAAAGTGTTTGACTATTTGCTCACACAGTTGTGGACAAAACGGTGTACCTGGCCCCATCCTTTGTTGTGAAAGACTGAGCATTTTTTGGGAAGCTGTTTTTATACCCAATCATGGCACCCACCTGTTCCCAATTAGCCTGCACACCTGTGGGATGTTCCAAATAAGTGTTTGATGAGCATTCCTCAACTTTGTCAGTATTTATTGCCACCATTCCCCACTTCTTTGTCACATGTTGCTGGCATCAAATTCTAAAGCTAATGATTATTTGCAAAAAAAAATGTTTATCAGTTTGAACATCAAATATGTTGTCTTTGTAGCATATTCAACTGATTATGGGTTGAAAAGGATTTGCAAATCATTGTATTTTGTTTATATTTACATCCAACACAATTTCCCACTGTTACCCATTCGTACAATGACAACGAAAACCAACCTATTGTTTATGTTAACAAGTCAGCCAATAGATTTGGTTTGTTTGTGAATATCGTAACCTTTCAGTCTTTTGATCAAATTCGATACTCTAACATTTACCAATGTATAACAATTAAAAATGTAACTATATTAAGAATCAACAAAAGAAAAATAATTTACAGTTCTAATCATGATTTGCATTTTTTAACACACACTTTTTTCTTTTGTCTCAGTTTATGGATTGCAAGGCCTTGAAGTTGATAGTTAGACATGAACCACCTGTTTTGAATGTGTCTTCTTATTGTTCGAACATTGTACCTGATACAGTTAATTTTCTTCTAACCATGCAAAGCTTACATCTGGAATCCATGAAATCGTATCGCATCAAATCGAATCGAAATGTTTTGAAAATGTCTTTAATAAATCATATCTTAGCCCATTTATCAATATTCATATCGGATCACCATTTAAGGTAGGGATGCACACTCCTAATATATATATAGGGTTTCCCCCAGCTTGAAACTTACATGTGGTGGTGGGGGCGTGTTGATGATGCGCATATATAAATGTATGTACTGTATGTATATATACTGTATATACATATATATGTATTAATATATGTATGTATGTATGTATATATGTACGTATGTTTACATATGTATGTATGTAAATATATATGCTTGTGTATGCATATAAATATGATTGTATGTAAATACATATATATATATATATATATATACACACACATTTTAATGCTGACAATAATTTACATACATTAAAAAACAAGTCGAAAGAAACAATGTGAGTATGGCTCCCTACTCTTCGTGCACCGCTCTCATAGATAGGTTGACCCTACTAGAGGACAGTTAGAGCAAAGTAATTGTGTAACTTTAGACAGAAATTACAAAGAGGAACATGGCTATGACTTTTAATCTCGCTAGAAAGATGTCTTGGCATCGAGAGGCAATGATGAGAGGTATAGCAGATTAGTCTCACTTAACAAGTGGCTGGCTAGTTTTTGTAGAGAACAAGGACTAACGATTATTGATAATTGGCCCTCTTTCTGGGGCAAACCGGGCTTGCCGAGGAGGGTCAGTTTTCACCCTAACCGGGAAGGCGGCATCACTCATTACAGAAATATAGATTACTATTTGAGTCACACTTGACTAACTACACTGGAGCAAACTGGGAGATATGCAATGACAGCGTCTGTTAGCCCAGGTGAGGAGTCAGTTAAGCTAGAACTAACCAGCGCCAGGCTGGAAAATTCCTGCACACATAGCATTTCTTCTTGTAAAATACATAACGTTTGCTCTGTAGTGACTGTGCCAGAGGTGGACATTTATTTTACTGAGGTGGCAAATTATGATGCGTTCAATTTATCACAGCACTAAGCAAATAATCTCAAGATCTCCATCATATAAATCTCTAGATATAATCAAAATTTTTTAAGGCGCATGACACAAAATAGAAAGCTGGAACGCAAATGGCATGCGACTAAACTTGAGGTTTTCCATCAAGCATGGAGTGATAGTTGAAGAACTTATAAACACGCACTTACCTTAGCTTAAACTATTTACTACTCAAATCTCATCGGCCTCAATAAAAACAATCCTAAATATTTGTTTAATACAGTAGCATTGATAACCCAACAGGTGACTACCCCCAATATTTCAACGCACTTGGCTGATGACTTTATGAAATTATTTACTAAGAAAATTTAATTCATTACAAGGACATTAAAGATAGTGCGTCCCAGCTCCAACGCAGATACGAATGTATGTACGACGGATATTGCCTTTCAAAATAATCTCTCTCTTTTTGAATAATTAACATTAGAGGAACTCCTTGTTCGGATCAGTTCAGTTCAGTCCAGTTCAGTTTCAGTTTATTTCAAACATGCATACGATGCAATGTAATTAATCACAAATGTCCAGTTGTTTCATTACAGCACGTCCGAAAAGGAGTAGGAAGAAGCATAACCTATTTATTCCTACCCCTTTTATTACTATAGCAATTTCAACCAATTTCCTTGTTCTCCGTAACAGAAAAGTTAATAAATAATAAACCATCGTAAGCAAACAAATATTAAATACATAATTAATATTTGTCTCAATAAAAATAAAAGGGGGTTCAAGATGTTTATCATAATTCTTGTTCTGTGTACTTTGTGAACACTTGTAGTTTGAACAGTCTCTTAAACTGAATCATATTGGTGCTTTGTTTGATTTCTTTGGTTAATGCATTCCATAATTGAATTCCACATACAGATATGCTAAAAGTTTTAAGTGTTGTATGAGCATACACATGTTTTAAGTTAGATTTTCCTCTAAGGTTTTATTCCTCCTCTTTTGTTGAGAAGAATTGTTGTACATCATGTGACTTGTAAATGGGACAAAACAAACATGTTTACTTGACCCAATTTTTTAATCACCCTTTTTTAGCGGAGTTAAGATCGCAAATCTAGCGTCAACTAATGCAAGTGAAATGACTGAAATTTTTTAACAAATTGCTACAATTTGTGTTTTAGCTTCAACAAATATGTGTGTTGCCTGTTACATGGCTTTTCTGTGTGCATGTATCCATAGTTTTGCGTTAACGGGTTCAATTCCAACATATGTTGTTTCTCATGAACACACATCTTTTTTTCTCTCACACACACACAACACTTCTCATATTACGTCAATAATGTTTTAGGCACGATATATTGACAAACATTTGTAAACTCTGAACATGACCATACAGATAAACACCAGCATGTGGTTAACTAAAATAGTTATTTAACTTTTTTTTTTATTTACAAATTTGTCTATTTACAAATACATGTTCGATCTCTCTTGTCCTATGTCCCAAACGGCCAAATATTGTTGCAGATCATAATAACATCCTCTGCCTTGACTCGTTTAGAAAAAAAAAAAATGTCCCACATGTGCGAATAGGGCTTTCCACCCTTTCATTGTATTTTGCTCCTAAAACTCTAATTTGATCATTCTAGAGTAAACATTCCCCCCATCTGTTTAGCAGGCTTGAAATAAACCTAAATCATAAGCAGAACCAAATGGACAAGTGATTGAAGCAAACGTGTCACTGATCACTCTGCGTGCGCTCAAATATGTGCACACTTAGTTTTCCATCAAGGAAGAAACAATATCTTAGTTGAAGGAACTGGTCTATAAAAAGCATTTTTTCCCCACCATAAAACTTAAAAACAATCTGCACTGCTCGCTTAGAGGGTCACAGGGAATATTGAACAACAAATCAATGATTGAAAGGAAAAACTTTTACTTCCAATCCAAACAGTAACCCGTTTGTTGACAAGTATATACAGCCATGGAAGCACATTAAATATTTTTATTAAGCAGAGGTAACATAAACCAGTGAAATATTCTGCTGTCAGAGCCAACAAACTGCCGCTGCTGGCCCGTTAAACTATCACTCCATGCTTGATGGTGCACCTCAAGTTTGGTCGTGCGCCATTTGCGTTCCAGCTTTCTACATAATAATTTCTGAGCTCTAGTTTCTTCTGTAAACACAGGGGTACGCTTTTTTGGAGCCTTTTTTAACTTTAGCGGTGCTATGTTATCAATGGTTTCGCGCAGGGCGTCGTTAAAGTTGTTAGTGAGGTTATCAATAGAGCCCACATAATTTGGGAATGGTGCCATTACCGAGGGCAGTAGGTCAGCAAGAGTTGTCGTTGTGGCCGTATTAATGTTGCGGCTGCTATAGCAGTTATTATTATTATTAGTTTGACGAACATGCATCTGAACCTCGAATTTTATAAGGTAATGATCGGACAATACTTTAGTATACGAGAGTATCGTAACTTTGGAAACGGTGATACCCCTGACATCGTATTACCGTTGCGATGCGTGGGTTCGTTTATTATTTGTGTAAGACCACAGATATCAATTATAGTCTGGAGCGCCACGCACGGTGGGTCCGATGGGGTATTCATATGGATGTTAAAGTCCCCCATTATAATTATATTATCGGTGTGCGTCACTAGATCAGCAACAAACTCTGAGAATTCATTGATAAAGTCCAAATAGGGTCCTGGGGGGCGGTAGATAACAGCCAGGTATAGAGGCAGCGGTGTGACAGACCTCATTGTAAGCACCTCAAACGATTTATATTTATTATTTATATTAGGACTAAGGTTAAAGTTTTCGTTGTATATTAGTGCGACCCTTCCACCCCTTTTGAGGGGACGGGCAATATGCGCATATGTAAAGTTAGGAGGAGATGCCTCATTTAGCGCAGAAAAGTCGTCTGGTTTAAGCCAGGTTCCGCTGAGACCGATGACATTAAGATTGTTTTCTCTGATGATATCATTAACTAACAACGTTTTGGGAGACAATGATCTTATGTTTAAAAAAACTATATTATAGGTAGTGGGCTGTTTTAGGGAATTTTTGATCAAATTATCCGTAGTAGCAATATTAATAATGTTGTGTTTATTATGCCCAGTGCATTTAGTATAATTACGACCATATCTAGGAATTGATACGACTAGGCAACATGCACTGTCTTTTAAAGGTGTACACACACATATCGCCCAGCCCTACACTCGTGTTAGCGGCAGTGCTAGCACAGTTTAGGGATGTCCTGTGTTTAATTGAGCATTAGAGTTGGTTTTGTGATGGCATTGTGTTTATATGTATGAGTGCACATGAGTACATAGTTTGAGTGTTAATAATGAAATGGTGATATTTAAGGCATTTCACATTGCTACTAAATTTTTTCCTGTGCTATTAGAAACATTTCCTCTGCTACTATTTTTTTCATTTGTAGCACCGGTGTGACTAGAGAGAAATCTAAGCGTACAGCCCTGAAAGAGCGAATTCGGTGACGCTGCTTTAAGCACACTCATTGAATTAGTTATTCGTCTAGATGACAAGAGTTTGTGTGTGCAATTGCGAGGCCGCTAAAAAGGATAGCCGATACCGTTCCTCTTCACCTAATGGAGCAATATCGTCAGCAGCAGGAGCTGACTCTAAAAGCGTTCCTGCCAAAACCACCACTCATCAGCGGTGCCAATCGCTCTGAGGACAAATTCACACTGCGGAGCAAGCTTGTCAACGATGGTTACGCCTCTGTTGCTACTGTGGAAGCCCAGACCATCATATCTCCAAATGCTCCATTAGTCCTCCCAGAAAGACGGCGCTCGCTCCCCCCACTCCTCAAACTTATTTTTCTTGTGCGGGGATCAATAAACAGCCTGCTTTCAATGGACTGTGTGAGTAACCGTAGGCCCCTAATCCTGAAAAAAGACTTAAAGGCCTACTGAAACCCACTACTACCCACCACGCAGTCTGATAGTTTATATATCAATGATGAAATATTAACATTGCAACACATGCCAATACGGACAGTTTAGTCTACCAAATTACAATTTTAAATTTCCTGCGGAGTTTTTTGTTGAAAACGTCGCGGAATGATGACGTGTGCGCGTAACCTCTCGAGTTGGAGGGGACATATTAGCGCAGCACCACTAGCGGCTAAAAGTCTCTTCTCATCGCGCAATTACACAGTATTTTGGACATCTGTGTTGCTGAATCTTTTGCAATTTGTTCAATTAATAATGGAGAAGTCAAAGTAGAAAGATGGAGGTGGGAAGCTTTAGCCTTTAGCCACACAAACACATGGTGTTTCCTTGTTTAAAATTCCCGGAGGTGAAGCTTTACTATGGATCAGAGTGGTCAAGCGAGCATGGATCCCGACCACTTGTCAACCGGCAGGTTTCAGTGAGAAAATTGTGGTAAAAAGTCGCCCCTTATCGGAGATCAGCGGAACAGCAATGCATCATCAAAGAGGGTCTTCAGCATGGTTAGAAAGATAGTGACAGAGAATAGAACGAGGATGGACAATTAAACACTTAACTCACTCCTTTCCTGCAAATTAAATTTCACAGTATTTATTTTATGTATCTTTATATATACCGTATTTCCTTGAATTGCCGCTGGGCATATAGTATGCGCCTGCCTTGAATTACTGCCGAGTCAAACTCGCTTCGCAAAATAGTTAGCGCATGCTTAGTATTACTGCCGGGTCAAACTCGTGACATCACGAGTGACACTTCGCCTGTCATCATTTTCAAAATGGAGGAAGCTGATTTCAATACCGGTAATTTGAAATTGCATAAAGGGAAGAACATTAAGATTAAGATTAAGAGCTATTCAGTAGGATTTAAAGTCCAAGCTATTGAATACCTGTATGCTAAAAAGAACAGTAAGCAGCCATGTTTTATTAATATACCTGTGGAGCTGATGGTCCGAAAGACAGGCAGGGCATGCTGGAGCCTGGCCCAAGATGGCGGCGAGGAGACGGCGAGTGAGCGGAGAGGAGGAGCGGAAGAGCGACCTGGACTGAGGTGTTATTGAAAAATAAACAAAGTCAAACTGCTCAAGCCATTTCCTTCCTTGGTGGTCCTGGGAACCCGCAATATGATGGCTTGAGACCGTCACAATACCCTAGCTCCGTCTGTCAAATATGAGTCATTAAATGACTCCCGCCTCCTGGTGGTAGAGGGCGCTAGTGTTTCCTTCTTGCGACTACTCGGCTGCAGAAGAAGTGAAATGAGTGACGTGATATGTGCTGAAGGAGGTAATAAAGGAAGATCTCCATCGAGACAGAGAGACTTTTAAAATTGAAGAAAGATAAGGAAGTCTTCTATAAACAAGTTATTGATGCTTTTGATCAGAAGGAGCTGGCATGGACTATATTTATAAATATAGGTAAGACCATAATAAAGTTTGTTTTTTATTAAATGTGCTTTTCATTATGGCATCCTTACATCACACTCAAATTTTTACTGCATGCCTTTGGTAAGTGCCGGAGTGACACGAGGTTTTAAAATAATTAGCGCATGCTTATTACTTTTACCGCTTGCCTTTGGTAAGCGCAGGAGTGAGAGGAGGTTTTAAATTAATTAGCGCCCCGGCGGCAATTCAGGGAAATACGATATATATATATATATATATATATATATATATATATATATATATATATATATCTATATATATATATATAGATATATATCTATATATATATATATATATATATATATATATATATATATATATATATATATATATATATATATATATATATCTATATATATATATATATACTGTAGATATATATCTATATATATATATATATAGATATATAGATATATATATATATATATATATATATATATATACCGTCCGTCCGCCACCTCAGGAAGGGGAAGCAGTGCACTACCAACACCGTGTATGGTGCGGATGGTGTTCTGCTGACCTCAACTGCGGATGTTATGGATAGGTGGAAGGAATACTTCGAAGACCTCCTCAATCCCACCAACACGTCTTCCTATGAGGAAGCAGTGCCTGGGGAATCTGTGGTGGACTCTCCTATTTCTGGGGCTGAGGTCGCTGAGGTAGTTAAAAAGATCCTCGGTGGCAAGGCCCCGGAGGTGGACGAGATCCGCCCGGAGTTCCTTAAGGCTCTGTATGCTGTGGGGCTGTGTTGGTTGACAAGACTCTGCAGTATCGCGTGGACATCGAGGGCGGTACCTCTGGATTGGCAGACCGGGGTGGTGGTTCCTCTCTTTAAGAAGGGGAACCGGAGGGTGTGTTCCAACTATCGTGGGATCAGACTCCTCAGCCTTTCCGGTAAGGTTTATTCAGGTGTACTGGAGAGGAGGCTACGCCGGATAGTCGAACCTCGGATTCAGGAGGAACAGTGTGGTTTTCGTCCTGGTCGTGGAACTGTGGACCATCTCTATACTCTCGGCAGGGTTCTTGTGGGTGCATGGGAGTTTGCCCAACCAGTCTACATGTGCTTTGTGGACTTGGAGAAGGCATTCGACCGTGTCCCTCGGGAAGTCCTGTGGGGAGTGCTCAGAGAGTATGGGGTATCGGACTGTCTTATTGTGGCGGTCCGCTCCCTGTACGATCAGTGCCAGAGCTTGGTCCGCATTGCCGGCAGTAAGTCGAACACGTTTCCAGTGAGGGTTGGACTCCGCCAAGGCTGCCCTTTGTCACCGATTCTGTTCATAACTTTTATGAACAGAATGTCTAGGCGCAGTCAAGGCGTTGAGGGGTTCCGGTTTGGTGACCGCAGGATTAGGTCTCTGCTTTTTGTAGATGATGTGGTCCTGATGGCTTCATCTGACCGAGATCTTCAGCTATCACTGGATCGGTTTGCAGCCGAGTGTGAAGCGACCGGAATGAGAATCAGCACCTCCAAGTCCGAGTCCATGGTTCTCGCCTGGAAAAGGGCGGAGTGCCATCTCCGGATTGGGGAGGAGACCCTGCCCCAAGTGGAGGAGTTCAAGTACCTAGGAGTCTTGTTCACGAGTGAGGGAAGAGTGGATCGTGAGATCGACAGGCGGATCGGTGCGCCGTCTTCAGTAATGCGGACGTTGTACCGATCCGTTGTGGTGAAGAAGGAGCTGAGCCGGAAGGCAAGGCTCTCAATTTACCGGTCGATCTACGTTCCCATCCTCACCTATGGTCATGAGCTTTGGGTCATGACCGAAAGGATAAGATGACGGGTACAAGCGGCCGAAATTAGTTTCCTCCGCCGTGTGGCGGGGCTCTCCCTTAGAGATAGGGTGAGAAGCTCTGCCATCCGGGAGCAACTCAAAGTAAAGCCGCTGCTCCTCCACATCGAGAGGAGCCAGATGAGGTGGTTTGGGCATCTGGTCAGGATGCCACCCTAACGCCTCCCTAGGGAGGTGTTTAGGGCACGTCCAACCACTAGGAGGCCACGGGGAAGACCCAGGACACATTGGGAAGACTATGTCTCCCGGCTGGCCATGGAACGCCTTGGGATCCCCCGGGAAGAGCTAGATGAAGTGGCTGGGGAAAGGGAAGTCTGGGTTTTCCTGCTTAGGCTGCTGCCCCCGCGACCCGACCTCGTATACGCGGAAGAAGATGGATGGATGGATGGACGGATATATATATATATATATATATATATATATATATATATATATATATATATATATATATATATATATATATATATATATATATATATATACATATATATATATATATATATATTTATATATATATATATATATATATATATATATATATATATATTTATACATATATATGAGGGTTTCCCTCATGAAACAGTTCTGTAGAGATTAAGTAGTCTTGTGATTTTTCCCACAGCTACATATATATATATATATATATATATATATATATATATATACATACATATGGCCCTGCGATGAGGTGGCGACTTGTCCAGGGTGTACCCTGCCTTCCGCCCGATTGTAGCTGAGATAGGCACCAGCGCCCCCCGCGAGCCCGAAAGGGAATAAGCGGTAGAAAATGGATGGATGGATGGATATATATATATATATATATATATATATATATATATATATATATATTAATATAGCTGTAATTCACTGAAATTCAAGTATTTATATATTTATTATTTATATATATATATATATATATATATATATATATATATATATATATATATATATATATGTATATATATATATATATATATATATATATATATATATGTATATATATATATATATATATATATATATATATATATATATATATATATATATATATATATATATATATATATAGGGACGGCGTGGCGCAGTGGAAGAGTGGCCGTGCGCAACCCGAGGGTCCCTGGTTCAAATCCCACCTAGTGCCAACCTCGTCACGTCGGTTGTGTCCTGAGCAAGACACTTCACCCTTGCTCCTGATGGGTACTGGTTGGCGCCTTGTATGGCAGCTCCCTCCATCAGTGTGTGAATGTGTGTGTGAATGGGTAAATGTGGAAGTAATGTCAAAGCGCTTTGAGTACCTTGAAGGTAGAAAAGCGCTATACAAGTACAACCCATTTATTTATTTATTATTTATATATATATATATATGTGTGTATATATATATATATATGTGTGTATATATATATATATATATGTGTGTATATATATATATATATATATATATATATATATATATATATATGTGTGTGTATATATCCATCCATCCATTTACTACCGCTTATTCCCTTTCGGGGTCGCGGGGGGCGCTGGCGCCTATCCCAGCTACAATTGGGCGGGGGGCAGGGTACACCCTGGACAAGTCGCCACCTTATCGCAAGGGCCAACACAGATAGACAGACAACATTCACACTCGCATTCACACACTAGGGCCAATTTAGTGTTGCCAATCAACCTATCCCCAGGTGCATGTCTTTGGAAGTGGGAGAAAGCCGGAGTACCCGGAGGGAACCCACGCAGTCACAGGGAGAACATGCAAACTCCACACAGAAAGATCCAGAGCCTGGATTTGAACCCAGGACTGCAGGAACTTCGTATTGTGAGGCAGACGCACTGCCACCGTGAAGCCTGTGTGTGTATATATATATATATATATATATATATATATATATATATATATATATATATATATATATATATATATATATATATTATATATATATATATATATATATATATATATATATTGATCTTGACCATACATGCTTTGTGACGCTAACCATAAATAAATGATCTAAAAGGCACGCAGGTTGCTATTTGGCCGATAATAAGTTAAATGCATACGCCAATGCAAAAAAGAGAAACTGGTGTGCTCGCTAACAACTTTTTTTCAAAATAATTTTTGACAAAACCCTAGATAAACGGTTACCAAGTTCTGAGCAATTAAAAGCATTGCATTCACGTAAAGCATTCGTAAAATGTTTGCATATGATAATCTGACAATAACATGTAATTAGGATTTATTTAGCTGTTATCAATTTAAATTATGCAAGCTGGTAGTTTACTGCAATTAATCACTATTAATCAAAATTCGCAAGTGTGATTATTTGATTAAAAATATAATCGTTTAACAAAGGGCTGCATTGGTTAATTGATTTAAAATAGCTTCTATTTATATTCTGTTGATTGTTTAATTGTTTAATTAATGTAACTGTTAAAAATGGATCAAATCCACGGAAATATTTTCCACATGGCTGCTGCTGCAATAGACCCACGGGTGATGTGATCTGTGTGGCTGCAAAGAGTGAAAATGTTTATTTTATTTTATTAATGCACCCGTGTAAATGTGCAATTGTATTGTTGTTGATGTGCATTTATTCGAAAAAAAACAATTAGGGTTACAGTATGTCAGTTTTTGTTTATTTTAACTATTTTCTCTAAAAACTCATTGAGGCTATGAGTGTATTTTATCCGACGACTCGTTAGATTAGGTAATTACAAAATCAATAGCTGTAGCCCGAGTTTGACTGCACTAGTTTCTTTATTTATATTTTTGTTGGTTTTACAAATCCAAATGTTTTCAAAAATTCAAATTGGTTATATTCAATAGTCTCTGTAGTATTTAATTAAACACACAACGGTCATATTATTAGTATGCACAAGCGTTAGTGCGTTGTAAATGTGTTCATTGTGCGTACCTCAACACAAGTGTGAACAAAGAAAAAAATGCAAAAGACAATGAATGTTTACGTGCTTCCCTGCGTGCACACTCACAACATTTCTCTATGAGTGCAGTATTGTTGCCTATAAAAGTGTGTAGTTGAAGATGGAGTGTGACACCGCCCCTGAGCACCTATTCAAATGAACACAAACATCAGTCGCTGGCAAACACCACCTCGTGCTTGTAGCCTTGGTGCTGTAATGATCGCACACACACACAAACACATGCGCACACTTCAACCAGTATGGATGTGGTGCTTTAATGACAAGTGGAATAATAATCCTGTCCACATGTTTATTATGTTTTACTCTTGTAATTGCCTGTTTTCACTTGTTTAAGCTCTATGCAAATAAGAGAGGTGAATGTGTGTGTGTGTGTGTGTGTGTGTGTGTGTGTGTGTGTGTGTGTGTGTGTGTGTGTGTGTGTGTGTGTGTGTGTGTGTGTGTGTGTGTGTGTGTGTGTGTGTGTGTGTGTGTGTGTGTGTGTGTGTGTGTGTGTGTGTGTGTGTGTGTGTGTGTGTGTGTGTGTGTGTGTGTGTGTGTGTGTGTGTGAGTGTGTGTGTGTGTGTGCGTGTGTGTGTGTGTGTGCAGGCCGTGTGAATTTTCTACTGGACCCTTCAACGTGCCTAATGGATACAACTTCATTGTGTGCGCTGATTAGCGTGAATGTTGGAGAGCAATATGACCTCGCATTATTACAACAGATTCTGTTCTATTCTTAGCCACTGTCTAATTATGCATGGGTGTAGAGCTTATGTGCAATATTGTATTATTTTTGGTATGGCTGGTTGATAAAGATCCTGCATGAACTACGAACGAAATGCATTTTTAGGCTTTAAAGTTGAGGTGTGTGTACTAGTGGCAAGTTTAGCCAGTAAACCAATGGCAGTATGTGGGAAGTCGTACACCACAAAGGCTAATCAATGTCAGGGTGGAAGCAAAGAATCCCTCGGCCCACCCTAACTGCTCCGTTTGCGCTAGCACTGATCCTGGGGTCTTTGTGTACATTGTAATGAGTGCTGACATAATCCTGCGGATTTTCCTAGAGGCCAAACCTTCGCCACCCCTGTCTGGCCTTGGGTTTCTGTTTCGATCAGTAGGGATGCCCAAAGGGGAGGAAGACAGAACCACAATGCTTCACGACCCCCATGAGATACTTACATTTGGGTTGGTTTGAAGCTCTCTGTGATTGAGGTAGTAACCCATTTTAATCCTATTAACACAAGCCAACAAAAGCTAAACCTGCCACAGGACAGGCAGGGCTGCGGCACCAAGACTGGGCTCAGGGGAGACACTGGGGGCCGCGGGAAAAGACAGATAACGTATAAAAATTGAGGAGAAAACAGAAAAGCTTGCCCTCAAGGCTACTTCTCTTACAAAAAGATGGGATCCCAGAAAAAAGGGGGTAAAAGAGCACAAAGGAAAGACAGAACATGCGGAACAAAGTTTCTTTGTGTATAGCCCTCAAAGAGCGGGACCACCAATAGTCGCTGTCAAACGTACACAAGGTTAACGCTTTCGGCAAACATCCATCTTGCAACTTGAAGGATATGGTTATGACAGAGCAGCGTAATAAATGATCAGAGGAGCACGGCACAGGAAGTAAGTCCGCTGTCTTGTGGGTGTCGGTTCATAGGGGTCGAGGAACAAAAACTGGGGAGACGCTGAATGCACTTTTGTTTTGAGGCGCATCATGGAGCAGAGGGGCCAAGTATGCTGGTGGTCCTTGTCACAACCCCTTCAGAGAGGGAAGCGTTTTACACATCTAGCGAGGAAGCTTAAGCCCCCCACCCACGCACCTCCCACCACCCATTGAAAGAAACATGAGGGGAGTGACAGGGCCCATACAGACAGCAAGTGTTCTTTAGCCAAACAGGGCAGGATATGACACTTTAAGGGCCAAAGGGGTGAATGAACAATAACTTGCGGAAAGAATGAAACCCTGTGTTAGAAACACAGATATTGCAATTCCACTCTAGGGGGCTGTTTACATGACAACATGACAACATGACAAACTCTGTATTTTGTTTAAAAGACAACAGCTTTTTTGAGCACGAGGGAAGTTTTGGAAGATGGATGGTATAACACTAAAAACAGACGACAAAGACATGTTTGACAGGTATGTTAGTGTTCAGACTCTTGACTGATGATACACAGTAGAACTGCGGCTATTAATTATTTTAGTAATCGAAGAATCCATCTATTAGTTTGTTTAATCAACCAAGTACAGTTTGTAATCGGACAAAACCCTCTTTTTAGCCTCAATTAGATTTTTCTGCTTGCCATCATTATTTTTACTAATAAATCCATATCATCAACATTGAACATTGAAAACATTGAAATTGCACTTTAAACGTGTGTGCGATTAACACATTTCCGCAGTTCATGCCACCCATACTCCACCACTCTCATGTGTGCTCTATTGCAGAGACCGGGCTAAAAAATTATGTCTGCATATTGGGCATTTTTGGACATATTGCATGTTTGGTTTTCGAGTTATGTTTATATACATTTCATATTTAGTACTGTATATGGCATATTGAGTAAAAAAAAAATAATCTGTGACTTTGCAAACCTTACAAAAGAAAATGTTTCTAGTAAAACTCACAAAGATACATTATTTCTGCTCATTGGCCTTGTGGTTATAGTGAGACCCTGGAGGTCGTTAGTGAAAACCCGACCAAGTCATACCAAAGACTATAAAAATGGGCTCCATTACCTCCCTGCTTGACACCCAGCGTCAAGGGTTTAAATTGGCGGTTGAGGCACCAAAAATTATTCCTGGGCGTGGCCACCGCTGCTGCTCACTACTCCCCTCGCCTCTCAGTGGGTGATCAAGGGTGATGGGTAGAATGCAGAGATTAATCTTGCCACACCTAGTGTGTGCGTGACAATCATGGGTACTTTAACTTTTTTTAACATTAACTTTTTATTACTGACGGCATTATTAGACATTTTGCATGTTTGGTTTAGGAGTTACGTTTGAATAAAGTTTTGGGCATGCCATGCCGTTTGGATTTTAGACGGAATGAATGATTTAATTTAGAGTATGATGTACAATGGTGTACGTTTTTTTGATTGGGTTCATATAGTAGTACTGTACATGTCTTCAGGTCAAATATCTGAAAAGGTTTGCAACTACTGCATACCCACATAAGCCAAATTCTAAACATTTCATATGATTAAAGGTATTCAAAAAATTAAAAGAACATAACATTTTTAAGTGCATTGATGGCAGAAAAAAGATACACATTTTTTAAGAAGGCTTATTAGTGATTCCCAGAGCCCAAAAAAAAGTCTGCGGTCTACAGAGCGTTTTCCGTTCGGGCTCCAGTACTCTGGAATGCCCTCCCGGCAACAGTTT
This sequence comes from Nerophis ophidion, assembly GCF_033978795.1. Taxonomy (NCBI): domain Eukaryota; kingdom Metazoa; phylum Chordata; class Actinopteri; order Syngnathiformes; family Syngnathidae; genus Nerophis; species Nerophis ophidion. Next base: position 52,705,974 of record NC_084613.1, read on the forward strand.
GAGATGGTACCTCAGTAGAAGCATTTAAGTCTCACATTAAAACTAATTTGTATACTCTCGCCTTTAAATAGACTCCCTTTTTAGACCAGTTGATCTGCTGTTTATTTTCTTTATCTCCTCTGTCTCACTGGAGGGGGTCCGGTCCGGTGGCCATTGATGAGGTGCTGGCTGTCCTGAGTCGGGACCCAGGATGGACCGCTCGTACAGAGCCGGGACCCAGGATGGACCGCTCGCCTGTGTATCGGCTGGGACATCTCTGCACTGCTGATCCGCCTCCGCTTGTGGTTGTTTCCTGCTGGCTCCACTGGGACGTCTCTCTGCTGTGTTGGATCCACTTTGGACTAGACTCTCACGGTTATGTTGGATCCACTACGGATTGAACTTTCACAGTATCATGTTAGACCCGCTCGACATCCATTGCTTTCGGTTCCCCTAGAGGGGGGCAGGGTTGCCCACATATGCGGTCCTCTCCAGGGTTTCTCATAGTCATCATTGTCACCGACGCCCCACTGGGTGTGAGTTTCCCTTGCCCTTATGTGGGCTCTACCGAGGATGTCGTTGTGGTTTGGACAGCCCTTTGAGACACTAGTGATTTAGGGCTATATAAATAATCATTGATTGATTGATTGAAGAAGCTAGCTAAAGAAATTGAGAATGCAGGCTTAATTCAGACCCTCAAACAAAAAACAAATCAATCAATGAAAGTATACTTATGTAGCCCTAAATCGCAAGTGTCTCAAAGGGCTGCACAAGCCACAAAGTCATACTCGGCTCAGATCCCACATCAGGGCAAGATAAAACTCAACCCAATGGGATGACAATGAAAAACCTTAGAGGGAACTGCAGATGGGGGGGACCGGTGTAACCGGTGCAATGGACGTCGACTGGACCTAGCATAATATTGTGAGATGTAATGGGAGCAAATGTAGCAGGTACTGTATATTACAAAGCAAAGTAGAACATGCACAAAAACTTCTTCATACTGCATGTGTGCACTTCAAACTGAGTTACAGTAACTGTATTGCACACAACTGGCGAACTTGTCCTGAACAACAGCAACCTTCATCTGGAACAGTATTGGCTGGGGCACCAACAGACATTTCCTGCAGATGTAAAACTTCTTCCAATCTATTCACAGAGCCATATAAAAAAACTTTGAGACATGCTAAAGTTTTGTTTCCATGTGTCTACAACAAAAAATCCCCAGAAACAACTCTCTCCTGTTGGGCTTTCTTTGCTTCGGACCTGCATCCACTGCGAGGCATTCTTGGTAGTAGTGTCAAGTGCGTGGCGCAATCTAAGATCATTTTTTAGATGCTGTCTTCTATTTAACATAAGCATACCCATTGGAGACGTAACATTTGTAATAAGTGCGAATACTACAGCGGACATCAGGTAGATCAAGAACCAGGCTGTTGACTTGTAAGTAGCCTTAGATGCTTTGTTTTTGCTGTGACAACATAGTGATGGTGTTTACTCACATGTCTCCTCTGTACTCAGCCATGTAATCATGTGTCTATATAGTTGCATGTGTGTGTATGTTGTGTGTGTGTGTTTGTGTTTGGTATCTGTGTGCATGCGTACGTATGTGATAATAGGGGATATGGGCTCCCGGGGTATTGTTTTTAACTTTGTAAAGCACTTTGCGTTGCATTTCTTTTATGTACGAAAAGCGCTTTATAAATAAAGTTTGATTGATTGATTGATTGATTGAGTTAACCGTAAAAGTAATACATTAATCAGCAATGAAAGAAAATAAGCCCCCCCCCAGTCAACAAGACCAATAGTTGGATTAGAAAGTGTTCATGGGCACAGAGACTTCACATGGAAATGTGAAAATACGAAAAAAAAAAATACACTTAGGAAATCATACTAATGTAGTGCATGGAAACGTAATGAATGTGTACTGCTAGTGGGTGTGTTTTGGGTGATCTAATAATACTGCAAGCGCAATTGATAAGTTAAAAAGTGGTGCATGCCACCCTATTGAAATGAGGTTTTTTGAAGGTACTACTGACCAGGACTAAGGAGACACTCATTTCCCTACACAAAAAACAAATGTGTTAAAAATTGCTAAGATAAAAAAGGGGGGAGGAATAAGTAAGCTCTGCTTCTTCCTACTCATTTTTGGACATGCTGCAATGAAAATAAATTAAGTATGGGATGTATCAATTGTATACATGCTTGAAATGAAATGACACCATATACCATGTACATTCATGACATGATATGCTCCCACAGTCCAACCTGTGCTGTAGAGCAGGGGTCACCAACGCGGTGCCCGCGGGCACCAGGTAGCCCGTAAGGACCAGATGAGTCGCCCGCTGGCCTGTTCTAAAAATAGCTCAAATAGCAGCACTTACCAGTGAGCTGCCTCTATTTTTTAAATAGAGGCAGCTATTTAAAACTAAACTAGCGAGCTGGTCTCGCTTTGCTCGACATTTTTAGTTCTAAGAGAGACAAAACTCAAATAGAATTTGAAAATCCAAGAAAATATTTTAAAGACTTGGTCTTCACTGGTTTCAATAAATGTATTTATTGTTTTACTTTGTTTCTTATAACTTTCAGAAAGACAATTTTAGAGAAAAAATACGACCTTAGAAATGATTTTAGGATGTTCAAACACATATACCTTTTTACCATTTAAATTCCTTCCTCATCGTTCCTGACAATTTAAATCAATGTTCAAGTATTTTTTATTTTTTTTTAGAATAATACATTTTAATTTAATTCTTCATTTTAGCTTCCTTTTTTTCTACAAAGAATATTTGCAAATTATTTCTTCAAACTTATTATGATTAAAAGTCAAAAAAAGTATTGTGGCAGATCTAGAAAATCTGTAGAATCAAATTTAAATCTTATTTCAAAGTCTTTTGAATTTCTTTTAAAATTTTTGTTCGGGAAAATCTAGAAGAAATAATGATTTGTCTTTGTTAGAAATACAGCGTGGTCCAATTTGTTATATATTCTGACAAAGTACAGATCGTATTTTAACCTATTTAAAACATGTCATCAAAATTCTAAAATGAATCCTAATCAGGAAAAATTACTAATGATGTTCCATAAATTATTTTTTTAATTTTTTTTAAAATATTCGAATTAGCTAGTTTTTCTCTTCTTTTTTTGGTTGAATTTTAAAGAGTAGAAATTGAAGATAAACCATAATTCAAAATAAAAAAATTTTTTTCCATGTTTTCTCCTCTTTTAAACCGTCCAATTGTGTGTTTTTTTTAATCATTTATTCTCTACAAAAAACCTTCCGTGAAAGGAAAAAAAATGTACGACAGAATGACAGACAGAAATACCCATTTTTTATATATATATATAGATTTATTTATTAAGGGTAAATTGAACAAATAAGCTATTTCTGGCAATTTATTTAAGTGTGTATCAAACTGGTAGCCCTTCGCATTAATCAGTACCCAAGAAGTAGCTCTTGGTTTCAAAAAGGTTGAATGATGTACTGCAAAAGTGGGATCTAGACAACAAAACCTAAAGTATGCTCTGGGAGGCGCAGGTGATGTAACAGTGTGTCCGGGAATGATCCATAAATGAATGCAAGAATGCATGAAAATTGATGCTGCAATACATTTTTTTATAGGAGCTAGGTTTATATAGTTTCCATATGAAAAAACCCAACAAAACAAACGCCAACAGACACCAATACAATTAAATTAAATGTGTTTTAATCAGCCCCTCAAGTCATCCAGCAGCTGTATAAAATTATAAAACGATATTGCTAAATAGACAATATTTCCAGGGATTGTACCAAACTCTGTTATTTTACCCGAGCAAATTTCATTGGTATTACCTGGTATCGATACCTTAATTGCACAACTCCGGTTGCGTTGCCTTGCTGGTCTCCCGGAGCCGTGCTGGTGCCGTTTCTTGTGCTATTCAAGTGGGGTTTTTTTAAGTTTTTTGTACTGTAAGTGTATTATTTTAGTCTGTGTTGTGTGACTGCAAAAGTTTGTGTTGAACTGACCAGCATGGCAACTTCTGTACAAGAACTACTTCTGGCGCTGATTGTTTGGAAACTGTTAGTGTCCTGTTAAAGTGCTGCTCATTCATGAGCGGCAACAAAGCTGCCACTGTTACTCCAAAACCAAACGGTTGTCCCTCCATTGATGGGAGACACCCACAGGCTGATCTGTCTGATCATATGAAAATACAAGCAGTTAGTGGAAGACAACGGTGCACAAGCGTAAGAAGAGGGGGAATACGGCAGCATCGCCTGCGAAGAAGAAACAGACTGTTGTTTCCTGCTACGCACCGATGTCAGAACGCTAAAGAAATAGAAATGGAGCAGCGAAGTTTGTTTCAAGTACAGGGAATCAAGCAGTATGGTGTTCGTAAAAACATGGCTCCATAAATATATTTGCAGAATTGCTCAGCGAGTTAGGTCAGCGGTGTTCAAACTTTTTGACTGGAGGCCGCATTGGGCGTAAAACATTTGGCTGGGGCCTGACTGCATGCAAATTAACGATATACATATATTTATATATATATATATATATATATATATATATATATATATATATATATATATATATATATATATATATATATATATATATATATATATATACAGGTGGCCTCACCTGCCACCAGGTGGCTTAACAATGAGATGTTCCAAAATGAAGTAATACAATTAAATAAGTTTTAGTATTTCTCTTTTGGTTTATGCTTTCTATGTGATTTTGGTGTGGCTCCTGTATATTTTGATAATTTTCAATGTCAAAATCGCGGAAATTCCATGTTTACTGATCAAAACAGATGAGAAGTGAGGCCGACACAGGCGGTGCCTCCACGGCTACACACAGAGTGTATTGGGCGTGCGTGCAAGGGGGCGCATGCTTGTAACCACGCGGAAAAGAAAGGTCTTGAGGCAGCAAGTACCTCTGCCTCAAGGTAGGGGGCGATATATTGTCAACTTGCAGTTCAATGCCTCAGCGGTATAGATCGGTTGGTAGAGCGGCCGTGCCAGCAACTGGTGGGTTGCAGGTTCAATCCCCGCTTCCGCCATCCTAGTCACTGCCGTTGTGTCCTTGGGCAAGATACTTTACCCACCTGATCCCAGTGCAACCCACACTGGTTTCAATGTAAAAATTAGATATTGGGTTTCACTATGTAAAGCGCTTTGAGTCACTGGAGAAAAAGCGCTATATAAATATACTTTACTTCACTACTACTTACTCTGACTCGCTGGGGGCGCTCAAGCTCACAAACACAGGTCCCTCCAGTGGAAGCCAGCATTTTTTTCTTTTTTTTTTTTTTAAATGTATTTATAACAAACCTGGTAATTTTATTAGAGTAAGCCAGTGTTTGTGGGTGTTTTTTGTCAGATGCAAAAAATATTGTTTAATTTCTTGGAATGAAATTCAATTAAATGAATGTTTCTGCCAATATTGAGGATTATATACTATATCCAAGATTAAATACTTCTCTAAACTGAACTTTATGACAAAGTGAATGCAATCATACAAAGTATGTTTTCATGGAGGATAAGTATTGCTGCTTCAGATACAAATACAGAAAGGTAAATTACACTCACAATACTTGATTTATTTTCTTTAAAAGCAAATGGTACCAAAAAGTATTTAATAACAACTTTATCAAATTGTGTTTGGACCCATTTATCATATCATAATATCATCATGATAACGTTTTTATGAAAGCAAATAACTCCCTTTTTTTTCCCTGTAACTCTAATGTGTAACCTAAATCAACAATGACTAGAGCTGCACATATGAATTTCAGTTAAAAAAAAAAAAAAGAAGAAGAAAAAAGTATGTATGCCCCACCTGGTGTTTAGTTCACCGCACGTCACTGATATATATATATATATATATATATATATATATATATATATATATACCCCACCTTCCGGTGGAATGTAGCTGAGATAGGCACCAGCGCAAAAAAAGGACAAGCGGTAGAAAATGGGTGGATATATATATATATACAGATATATATATATATACATATATATATATATATATATATATATATATATACAGATATATATATATACATATATATATATATATATATATATATATATATATACATATATATTATTATAATAATATGATGAATATATAATTAAAAAATTAATAATTAGTTATTAAGAGTATGTGAAAGTTCAACTCCTACCTTGTGTACTTCCGTGACGACCTCCTTTAAGTTTTTTAATCAGATCATTTTTAATCAGAAATATCAAGCAGAAAAAATGCACCAAACATTGATGGTGTGGAGAGTTTTGCCTTTTTCCCATCATTCCTTGTAATGGATTTAAATGTGTGTGGTTTTTATTATTCTATGTTGGTTGGACGTTTTTGATAATATCCACAAAGTTTAATGAGCAGGTTGTGTTATGTATGTGTGACCTTGTTTATTGACTTTTTGTGTTGGTTGTTTCGTTTTTTTCTGCACCATGACTAGTGAATGCCGTTTGGATTGGCTCATACAACAAAATGCTGTGCTGATCATCTTGCAGATATAATTAATGGACGAGCTGATATTGTTGACCACTTGCTGGTAAAAGAATGACAGTTATCATTTTGGATCCATTTTAATTTTAATATTCATATGAATACCCTGTCAGACCCTCCATGCGTGCGCTTCTGACTATAATTGACAGCAGTGGTCTTACACAAAAAATAAATTAACCCACGGATCGCATCAGTATTACGATAGATCTAGTCCTTGTCCAGGGTGTCACCACCTTCAAAGTTATGATACTCCCTTACACTAAAGTAATGTCGAATCATTACTTCATGAAATTTGAAGTTCTGACTTATTGTCAAAAAGCTACTAATAATCGATGCTTTAGCAGCCGCAACATTAATGCTGTCACAATTGTGGCTTTTAAACTTTTAAATTTATTTATGGGCCTGCAATATTAACAAACTTCTGTACTGGGTCTGCTGCGACTCCCAAGCCGCATGTCCACCTCAGGCCATACCTCCCAACCCTCCCAGATTTGGGAGAGTCCCGAAATTCAGTGCCTCTCCTGAAAACCTCCCGGGACAAATTTTCTCCCGAAAATCCCCCGAAATTCAGGCAGAGCTGGAGGCCACGCCCCCTCCAGCTCCATGCGGACCTGAGTGACGTGTCGACAGTCTGTTTTCACGTCCGCTTTCCCAAAATATATACAGCGTACCTGCCCAATGACGTGATAACTGTAGAATGATCAAGGCCGAGTTCTTGGTTTATTATGTGGGTTTATTGTTAGGCAGTTTCTTAAGTGAAGTGAAGTGAAGTGAATTATATTTATATAGCGCTTTTCTCAAGTGACTCAAAGCGCTTTATATAGTGACACCCAATATCTAAGTTACATTTTTAAACCAGTGTGGGTGGCACTGGGAGCAGGTGGGTAAAGTGTCTTGCCCAAGGACACAACGGCAGTAACTAGGATGGCACAAGCGGGAATCGAACCTGCAACCCTCAAGTTGCTGGCACGGCCACTCTACCAACCGAGCTATGCCTCCCAGCTCGGTAACAGCACACAACAACAGCAGTCACGTTTTCGTCCACCGTAAAGCAGTTTGTCTGCCATAAACAGCAACGTTGTGACGCTCTTAAACTGGAGAATACTGCCATCTACTGTTCATGCATATGTGACAATAACATCTACGGCTTTTAGAGGGTGCAGCGCACAACAGCGCACACAACAAGGAGACGAAGCAGAAGAACGAGGAAGATAAAGCCATGGCGGCGCCGACGATGAGTAAGATGAAGAAATACGCTTGTAAGTTACAAGCCGCAGCTGCATATGGACCTGGATAGCCTCCGGGAAGAAGTAGTAGACTACCAAGTGCTTGACTTGATTGATTGATTGATTGATTGACTGATTGATTGATTGATTGATGGATTGATTGATTGGTTGATTGATTGATTGATTGATTGATTGATTGATTGGTTGATTGATTGATTGATTGATTGATTGATTGATTGATTGATTGATTGATTGATTGATTGATTGATTGATTGATTGATTGATTGATTTATTGATTGAAACTTTTATTAGTATAGTGCACAGTTCAGTACATATTCCGTACAATTGACCATTAAATGGTAACACATGAATAAGTTTTTCAACTTGTTTAAGTCTGGGTCCACGTTAATCAATTCATGCCAGTGAAGATCTTCCTCAGGAAGCAAAGATTGACCGGTTTTGGGCCATGCTAGGGAGATATAAAAGATTCCAGACTCTAGTGCATTTGATGAAAGCTCTTTTGTGCGTGCCACATAGCAATGCATCATCAGAGAGGGTGTTCAGCATAGTTAGAAAAATAGTGACAGAGAATAGAACAAGGATGGACAATTCAACCCTTAACTGAACAATGAGTAGATGAATGTTATGTGTGTGTATATGTGTAAATAATTAAACACTGAAATTCAAGTATTTCTCTTATTGTCATATATATATATATACAGTATGTATATATATTAAAATAAATATATATATATGTATATATATATATATATATATATATATATATATATATATATATATATATATATATATATATATACATATATCGTTACAAAGCCATCCGGAAGTCATTTTCCATGGCTTCCCCAAACTCTTCCCATGTCCGAGTTTTTGCCTCTGCGACCGCTGAAGCTGCACACCGTTTGGCCTGTCGGTACCTGTCGACTGCATCTGGAGTCCTATGAGCCAAAAGAACCCGACAGGACTCCTTCATCAGCTTGACGGCATCCCTCACCACTGGTGTCCACCAGCAGGTTCTAGGATTACCGCCACGACAAGCACCAACTACCTTGCGGCCACAGCTCCGATCAGCCGCCTCGACAATAGAGGTGCGGAACATGGTCCACTCGGACTCAATGTCCAGCACCTCCCTCATGACATGTTCAAATTTCCTCCGGAGGTGGGAATTGAAACTTTCTCTGACAGGAGACTCTGCCAGACGTTCCCAGCAAACCCTCACAATGCGTTTGGGCCTGCCAGGTCTGTCCAGCATCCTCCCCCACCATCGCAGCCAACTCACCACCAGGTGGTGATCGGTAGAAAGCTCCGCCCCTCTCTTTACCCGAGTGTCCAAAACATGAGGCCGCAAATCCGATGACACAACTACAAAGTCGATCATGGAACTGCGGCCAAGGGTGTCCTGGTGCCAAGTGCACATATGGACACCCTTATGTTTGAACATTGTGTTTGTTACGGACAAACTGTGACGAGCACAAAAGTCTGGAGAGGAGGCTACGTCGGATAGTCGGACCTCGGATTCAGGAGGAACAGTGTGGTTTTTGTCCTGGTCGTGGAACTGTGGACCAGCTCTATACTCTCGGCAGGGTTCTTGAGGGTGCATGGGAGTTTGCCCAACCAGTCTACATGTGCTTTGTGGACTTGGAGAAGGCATTCGACCGTGTCCCTCGGGAAGTCTGTGGGGAGTGCTCAGAGACTATGGGGTATCGGACTGTCTTATTGTGGCAGTCCGCTCCCTGTACGATCAGTGTCAGAGCTTGGTCCGCATTGCCGGCAGTAAGTCGAACACATTTCCAGTGAGGGTTGGACTCCGCCAAGGCTGCCCTTTGTCACCGATTCTGTTCATAACTTTTATGGACAGAATTTCTAGGCGCAGTCAAGGCGTTGAGGGGTTCCCGGTTTGGTGGCCGCGGGATTAGGTCTCTGCTTTTTGCAGATGATGTGGTCCTGATGGCTTCATCTGGCCGGGATCTTCAGCTCTCACTGCATCGGTTTGCAGCCGAGTGTGAAGCGTCCGGAATGAGAATCAGCACCTCCAAATCCGAGTCCATGGTTCTCTCCCGGAAAAGGGTGGAGTGCCATCTCCGGATTGGGGAGGAGACCCTGCCCCAAGTGGAGGAGTTCAAGTACCTAGGAGTCTTGTTCACAAGTGGGGGAAGAGTGGATCGTGAGATCGACTGCGGATCGGTGCGGCATCTTCAGTAATGCGGACGTTGTACCGATCTGTTGTGGTGAAGAAGGAGCTGAGCCGAAAGGCAAAGCTCTCAATTTACCGGTCGATCTACATTCCCATCCTCACCTATGGTCATGAGCTTTGGGTCATGACCGAAAGGATAAGATCACGGGTAAGAGCGGCCGAAATTAGTTTCCTCCGCCGTGTAGTGGGGATCTCCCTTAGAGATAGGGTGAGAAGCTCTGTCATCCGGGAGGAACTCAAAGTGAAGCCTCTGCTCCTCCACATCAAGAGGAGCCAGATGAGGTGGTTCGGGCATCTGGTCAGGATGCCACCCGAACGCCTCCCGAGGGAGGTGTTTAGGGCTTGTCCAACCGGTAGGAGGCCACGGAGAAGACCCAGGACACGTTGGGAAGACTATGTCTCCCGGCTGGCCTGGGAACGCCTCGGGATTCCCCGGGAAGAGCTAGACGAAGTGACTGGGGAGAGGGAAGTCTGGGCTTCCCTGCTTAGGCTGCTACCCCCGCGACCCGACCTCGGATAAGCAGAGGAAGATGGATGGATGGATATATATATAGATATATATATATATATATATATATATATATATATATATATATATATATACCGTATTTTCCGCGCTATAAGCCGCACCTAAAAACCAAAAATGTTCTCAAAAGATGACAGTGCGGCTTATAACCCGGTGCGCCTTATATATGTATTAATATAAATGTTTATTTTCATAGAGTTTAGGTTTCGCAACTACGGTAAACAGCCGCCATCTTTTTTCCCCGTAGAAGAGGAACCGCTTCTTCTTCTACGGTAAGCAACCGCCAAGGTAAGCGCCCGCCCACCTGGAAAGAGGAAGCGCTTCTTCTTCTACGGTACGCAACTGCCAAGGTAAGCGCCCGCCCACCTGGAAAGAGGAAGCGCTTCTTCTTCTACGGTAAGCAACCGCCAAGGTAAGCGCCCGCCCACCTGGAAAGAGGAAGCGCTTCTTCTTCTACGGTACGCAACCGCCAAGGTAAGCACCCGCCCCCGTAGAAGAAGAAGCGCGCGGCTAATCCGATTCATTTCATTTGTGTGTTTCTGTAAAGACGACCACAAAATGGCTCCTACTAAAAGACACGCGTACAACGCAGAATTCAAACTCAAGGAAATAAGTCACGCAGAAGAACACGGAAATAGAGCAGCAGCGAGAGAATTGAACATAAATGAATCAATGGTGCTTAGGTGGAGGAAGCAACAAGATGACCGGCGCCAAGTAAAGAAGACAACACAGAGTTTGAGGGAACAGTTGGAGGACAAACTGGAACAGTGGGTAGTTGAGCAGAGAGCAGCAAGCAGAAGTGTCAGTACCATCACTATTCCAATGAAGGCAACAGCGCTAGCAAGCGAACTTCACTTGGATGATTTTAAAGGTGGTGCTTCTTGGTGATTCCGGTTCATGAAAAGACGCAATCTCTCCATCCGCACACGGACTACTATTTCACAGCAACTGCCAAAAGACTTTCAAGAAAAGCTGGCTACTTTCCGTGCATATTGTAAAAACAAGATAGCTGAAAAAAGATCCGGCCAGGAAGGCAGGATTCATGGAACTGCCGGACAGCAACAGCGACACTGACTCTGATGACTTCGACGAGACGCAGCCCGCCATTTTGGATGCCGTATTCGCCCAATTTTTTAATTCAGACACCGAAGAAGAAAAATTCGAGGGATTTATGGATGAGGAATAACTTCTGAAGGTGAGCTTTAAATGTTTATTTTGTGTGCTGTGACATTAACGTTCGAGCAACGTTGAGTTATTGATGTTGCAATTGCTCTGCAATATTTTGAGTGTTACTATTGTTGTGATTGCACATTTGCACACTGGTTTGTATTATTAAAGTTTGACTTACCTATCTGACTGTTTTTTTGACATAACCTTTAGCGCAGCGTGGGCGCGGCTTATGACCCGGTGCGGCTTATAGGTTTAGAAAGTTTTTAAATATGCCATTCATTGAAGGTGCGGCTTATAACACGGGGCGGCTTATAGCGCGGAAAATACGGTATATATATATATATA